>NC_090757.1:81479495-81481995 GCF_036898095.1 Palaemon carinicauda
GACGTGCCTATCCGAGCAAATGTTTAAATTCTTTTGATCAGAAATATTTGGAAAATGATCCTGTCTGATTGATCTTCAGCAGTAGGTTCGCCCTCTTAAATTGTTGGACAAGTTCTTTGAGGTATATTAAATACCTTATCTCCGATCTGAATTTTAATATCTGGCAATGTTTTGCAATTAGTTCATTGTACACGTAGAGGAGATTATTCATAATTTTACCATCCGTTTCATTCAGATCTTGCCTTGCTCACCCATCCGCCAGGTAGAGTACCCTAGATATGAAGCTGGTTCAATTCTTGCCCTTTCTTCCACGATGCTTAATGGTGTAACCAATTGGCTGAATAGTATTCCTAGTAAAGTATTTGAATTGTTGGGACTAAAGAAGTTGACACTTGTAAATATTTTTGAAGCAAATTTACATTTTTCTGGCTTCGTAATTGATTATATATATATATATTTTTTTTTTTTTTCTTAAATCTTTCCCGTGACGGGCTGCTTTCTCTATTCGTTTTATTTTGCGCATACCATTCTGGTTTTGCAATGAGGATTATAGATAGGGTAATATAAATAAAGATGACAACAACAACAACAAAAACAACAACAATAATGATAATAATAATAATAATAATAATGAAAATCTAACACCGTCTAATTTAGGCAAGTAAAGAAAAACTCCTGATTGACAAGAAAGACTTCAAGATAAAAGATAATCTTGGTTGGAAAAATCTGTAGTTTTTCTGTTTAATGAAAGTCCTCGTAGATTCCTTTCTCTTTCAATTTCAGAGGGAAGGTATTGTCATATATAGCTTGAATCTCTTACTTTCACTCGATTGCTGTTTTGTCTCGCAATATTTGTCAATATTTAATATCTAGCTGCCACAAAGGATATGTTTTATTAATCATTTGCAAATGTTATTAGGTAGAATGTCTCATTCTGCTCGTTGAAATTTTTCTTTATTGTGGTTAACTGCATGTACTGTTTGCCCATTGCGCCAACTTAGAGGGCCTGCAATAATTCAGAGTGCATTCCAAGCTGAAAAGTCATAAGATGGTTCTTTGGAAGTTTTTTTATTCGCTTATAATTAAGTAACTTACTTTGCTTTTGCGTATAACCTCGTAATTTTTTTTTTATATTATAATAAGGTTAATCGTAAAATTTTATTTTTTTGCTCTCTCTCTCTCTCTCTCTCTCTCTCTCTCTCTCTCTCTCTCTCTCTCTCTCTCTCTCTCTCTCTCTCTCTCTCTCTCTACAGGTAAACGAGTTTTCCCTCCTCATCAATTTTTTTTTTGTGTGTGTATTAACCATCCTTGTATCTGTCGCCTCACACACACATCATCTGCCAAAGGTTGCCTTGATATACTGTCCAAACGGTTCTACTAGTGGTAGTGGGAACCCCCAAGCAGCTGGCTCCGCCCGCCATGGCCAACGCCCGTGCAGAGGTGTTCACTTGGGATTGCCCGTCTAAGATCCGTGTGACTTTGGAATAGTTGAAGGAAGAGTGGGAGATAGGATAAGAAAGATAAGTGTTTAGGGGTCATCTCTGTCCCACTCCCCATTCTCTCTCTCTCTCTCTCTCTCTCTCTCTCTCTCTCTCTCTCTACTTCCGTATTCCTCGGGTCCGTCTTTTATTTCTAATTTTTTCCCATTACCATTCGCCTTAGAATCATCATTCAAACTTGAATAGACAATTTAGAGGATTCCAACTATGGGTCTTCCTGGAGAGAAGTTTAAATACTGAAAATGGCATGTGCTCTTCTGTTTGATTACTGTTTTATTCTGGGAATCGCTGTTAATGAGGCGGACGTTGGTCTTTTTAAGAATGACTAACTGAGATGAGATGCTGAAGCTTTTTGGTCGTTTCTTTTGAAGGCAGGTTTTATACTAATATCATGATTCTTTTCGTTATTATTTATTTTTTCTTGAAAGAAAAATTTGCATGGCTATATTAAAAATTCAGACGGAAGTATCGCTCTATTTTGTTTCGTGTAGGAGGAGGAGACTTGACAGGAGATACATTTATGATTCGTTCCCTTCTGAAGAGATTATGATCTGCCTACTTGGACCTCGTCATCCATTGAAATGTCTTTGGTTATATCAGAATCCCCCTCCCTTTCTTAGGACAGTCCCGCCATCTTGGGAAGACCCAATGTCTATCCTTTCTCTCCTGACGTGTCTACACCCCCTAGGTAGGCCCATCAATGGCACTGACTTCGAGTAAGTGTCAGATGTGCAAATGGGATTTTCTATCCTAACTAGACAGGACCTGTGGAAACTGTTACCCAAATGTAGGAGGCGTTCATGTTCGTTAGAACGCTGTGTCGACCTTATCAGATTATACAAACCCTTCCTTCTAAGCCTTCGACATTACATTGAATGCTATCGGAACCCAGATAACTAAATATTGCTAAGTGGCTGTGTTGCCATTTAAACGTTGTGTATTTGATAAAAATCTATATTGTAATAACAATAATTTTTGTGCTTTATCTTTTTTATTTTGTT
>NC_090757.1:81491995-81501995 GCF_036898095.1 Palaemon carinicauda
ACAATTCTTCGGTGTACCTAAATTCTGATTTCAAAATGTCTATAATGACTGGTAACAATAAGGGACTCGGAGTTGATGTCTTATGGATGCTTCGCTGAATATGCCTCAGGTTTCCCATATTTTATCTTTACAGTAGTCATTGGTCCCCTTATACATAATTTTCGCTAACATTACAAAATTCTCTGGTACTCCTCTCTTTTCCAAACACCAATAGACTAACTTTCTTGGCATCCTATCAAATGCCTTTCTAAAATCCACAAAACACCTGTAAACTTAACCGTTTCTTTGGACTTGTCGTACTATAATAATAGCATACACTGTGCTGTTTCGTTTCATAAACCAAAACTGCTGCTCATGTATGCGTATCAACTCTCAACCTTCTAGTATTATTACTGTTATTACTAGCTAAGCTACAACCTCTGTTGGAAAAGCAGGATGCTATAAGCCCAAGGGCCCCAACAGAGAAAAATAATCCTTTCCTTCTCTTGACTTCCTATTCCTCAATTAAGATATTTCTATTTTCATCTTTAATAATTCTTACCTCTGACAGCCTGACTTGTTTTTCTTGTTGATTTTGAAATACTGCATGTTACCTTTTTCCCTCTGGTATTGGCATCATTTCATACCTCTCTCTCTCCTGACTTCTCCCTTTTCAATCTCTACTAATCTCTTTTTTAAATATAAAACTTACCCGCTGGTTACATAATGGCTAAAGTCTCCTGACGCCCTGGCAGAATTTTAAATCTCGCGCTATCGTATATATACCAGGTGTACACCAGCGCCCTCGCGGTACCACAGGTGGAACTACACCCACAAGCCTCATATAAAAAATTCACTCTCGCTGTTTTACTCTGTTTGGTCGTATTTGGTGATGTACAACCTTTTTTGAGTTTGGGCTATCGTTTATTTGTTCTCCTTTTTATTTAATCTTGAAATAGTTTGGTTTGGGGTTATTTTTATTAGTTTAACCTTTTTTTTTTTTTTTTTTTTCTTTGATGGTCGGTCATTCTCTTTACCATTCAATATGGCCGACCCGTCCCCTGTTATTCGTAAGTGTATTATTGAAGGGTGTCATGTTCGACCCCCTAAGGGTTCTATTGATCCACACAGTATTTGTGTTAAATGTAGGGGGAAACCATGTAATTTTGATGATAGATGCAATGAATGATGTTGCTATTCCTTTGAGTAAGGAATCTAATGTACAAACTCCTGTTCGCAGTGCTCAGCAGCAGGTTGATATAGATGAGTCACGTCAGAGAGTTGGATGCAGTTAGTGATTTTGGCAATCAATCTCATTCAGACTTTGTTCCATCAGTTCAGGCTGCAGCAGTTGCTGCACTGCCAGAAGATGAGCTTGAAGAAAAGTCCGATGTGGACGAACCTTTAGAGGAAGTTTCTGATCATGAAGAAGATAAATA
This sequence comes from Palaemon carinicauda, assembly GCF_036898095.1. Taxonomy (NCBI): domain Eukaryota; kingdom Metazoa; phylum Arthropoda; class Malacostraca; order Decapoda; family Palaemonidae; genus Palaemon; species Palaemon carinicauda. The sequence goes on from NC_090757.1 coordinate 81,493,414, forward strand.
TTATCAACATGCTGTTGATCTTAGAAAGTTTATGTTAATTCTTACTTAGATTTTTCCTGAACGTTTTACCCCTGTGGCTCCTCGTTCTCCTCCATCAGAATTTATCTTGGGTAAAGCAACCAAAGTTCTTGTTTATACTAAGATGGTGCTTTCACGTTCTTCTAAATGGACGTTAAAGTTAATGGGTTCCTGGATGGACAAGAAGAGAGCTATTGGCAAATCGGCCTTTGCTTTTCCTCCGGCAAGATTGGCCTTTAAATCCAGTGTGTGGTATGAGACTGGGGAAGTACTGGGCTTGGGATTTCCTTCTTCTGCCCAGGGGGATTTCTAGAGTTTTGTGGATTCGTCTCGTCGTCTGGCCTTAAGGAAAACCAAGGTATGGTGATCAATGGCAGAGTTCGACCATTTATTTAAGGGTTTGTCTAGGGCCTTTGAAGTGCTGAATTTCCTAGACTGGTCTTTGGGAGCCTTAGGTACAACGGTATCCAATATGAAGGACACAGACACTAGTTGCCTTGTTCATTTGATGTCCTGCTTGGACAAAGGTGTGATTGATGGCTCTAACGAGTTAGCTGCTCTTTTCACAGCTGGAATCCTTAAGAAAATGGCCACTATGTGTTCTTTTCTCTCGGCGGGGGTTTCTCCTTATCAGAAAGCGGAACTATTGTTTGCTCCTTTGTCTTCTACCTTATTTCCGCAAGAGTTGGTAGGAGAGATTGCAACTGCTCTTACCCAGAAGGCCATGCATGATTTGATGACCAACATGGCCGGGAAAGTTCTGCCTTCTACCTTTACTTCTCGTAAACCTAAGGAAGCCTCTACAGGTGTTCGGCCTTCTCAGCCCTTTCATGGTAAAGTTTCCGGAAGAGGTTCTTTCAAAGCAGACAGCAGAAAACCTAGGAGCAGAGGAACCAAGACTGGCCGAGGTAGAGTCTGACTGCCCTATCCTTCAGACAGCAGTGGGTGCCAGGCTGATCTACTTCTGGAAGGCCTGGGAGAGGAATGGAGCGGACCCCTGGTTCGTTCAAGTGTCAAGGGAGGGTTACAAAATCCCATTCTTATCAATTCCTACATTAGTAACAGATCCGGTGGATCTTTCGCCCAAATACAGGGAGGGTCCGAAGAAGCAAGCCATGTGGCTTCAGATGTTTCAATTATTAGAAAAGCAAGCAATAGAGGAAGTGCAGGATGTAACATCTTCGGGTTTTTACAACTGAATTTTCTTAGTCCCCAAGAGTTCGGGGGAGTGGAGACCGGTTCTGGACGTAAGTGTTCTAAATGGTTACGTCCAGAATACGATGTTTACAATGGAGACTCTGAAGACGGTTCTTGTAGTGGTAAAGAGGGACGATTGGATAGTCTCGATAGACCTCCAAGACGCCTGTTTCCACATACCAATACATCCTAGCTGCAGATGTTATCTGAGATTCATGGACGGGAACAAGGTATTCCAATTCCTGGCTCTATGTTTTGGACTGCACAGCCCCTCTATTGTTTGCAAAGATCATGCTGAATGTAGCAAGCATGCTGCATTCGAGGGGGATCAGGGCCTTCCTGTACCTGGACGATTGGCTGATAAGAGCCTCCTCAGCCGATTGTTGTTTGAAGGACCTAAGAATAACTCTGGAATTAACCAAGGAACTGGGCCTCCTGGTGAGTTCGAAAAAATTGCAACTGACTCCATCCCAGGAGATTCTTTATTTGGGGATGGAGATTCACAGTCGGAGTTTTCGGCTTTTCCGTCGCCTGTGAGAATACAGTCAGCTCCCAAAAGATCCAAGCTATTCTGAAGAAAGAACTCGGTTCCGTAAGGGAATGGATGAGCCTTCTGGGGACACTCTCATCATTAGAGAAGTTCGTGACTCTAGGGAGGTTGCATTTGCGTCCCCTTCAGTTTCATCTCAATCATCATTGGAAGAAAGGGAACAGCCTCGACAGAGAAGCAGTTCCCATCACGAACTCCATCAAGTCTCATCTTCAGTAGTGGAACAACGAACACAGACTGAAGGAAGGCTTGTCTTTACATCAGAAGAGCCCAGACCTCGTGTTGTGTTCCGACGCCTCAAACTCGGGGTGGGGGGCAACACTGGGGAAGAAGGAACTCTCGGGAGCTTGGACAGTGGAGCAAACATCTCTCCACATAAATCAAAAGGAGCTTTTGGTAATTCATCTGGCCCTCAAAGGCTTCGAAAAGCTTATCAGGGGCAAAGTAGTCCAAATCAACGTGGACAGCACTACTGCTCTGGCCTACATAACTAAACAAGGCAGGACCCACTCGTGGACTTTGTACAAGATAGCAAGACCTCTTCTCATATGGGCAGAGGAAAGGAAAGTAACTCTCTTGACTCAGTTTATTCAGGGAGTCAACAATGTGAGTGCAGACAGACTCAGCAGGAGAGGTCAGATTCTACCCACGGAATGGACTTTACACCGAGACGTCTGCAAAAGTCTGTTGAGTCGTCCTCTCGTGGATCTCTTTGCAACCGTAAAGACAAAGAGACTAGTGTGTTACTGCTCACCAGTACCAGATCCCGAAGCCTTCCACATAGACTCCTTTCTAATGAATTGGTCGCACAGGGAGGTTTATGCTTTTCCCCCATTCAAGATTCTCTACTAAGTGATACAGAAGTTCGTATCTCACAAAGAGACCAGGCTGACGCTGATAGCTCCGTTCCGGCCGTCAAGAAGTTGGTTTCCAGAGGTACTGGAATGGATGGTAGATGTCCCGAGAAGTCTTCCCTTAAGACCAGATCTTCTCAGACAACCTCACTTGGCATCTAAACCTCCGAGCTCTACGTCTGACTGCCTTCAGACTATCGAAAAACTCACTAGAGCTAGAAGATTTTTGAAGAAGGCAGCCAAGGCTATTGCGAGAGCAAGGAGGTCTTCCACCATTAAGGTGTATCAGTCCAAGTGGGAGGTGTTTAAAGAATGGTGTAGGGCTAACGCTATTTCTTCATTCAGTACCTCTCTATCCCAGATAGCGGATTTCTTCATAGACCTTAGAAATAAACACAACTTCTCACCATCTACAATTAAAGGTTACAGGAGTATGTTGGCGACAGTTTTTAGGCACAGGAACTTAGATCTTTCCAACAATAAGGATCTGCAGGATTTACTTAGATCTTTTGATAACACCAAGAAAATTCAATCAGCTCCTCTTGCCTGGAATTTGGATGTGGTGCTTAAATTTCTCATGAGTGACAGGTTTGAGCCTTTGCACTCTGCTTCCTTTAAGGATTTAACTTTAAAACTTTGTTTCTGGTTAGCTTAGCCACTGCTAAAAGAGTAAGTGAAGTACACGCTTTAAGCAGGAACATTGCTTTTTGGATGAAAAAGCTATTTGTTCCTCACCACTAGGGTTTTTGGCCAGGAATGAAAATCCGACTCGGCCATGGCCCAAATCCTTCAAGATCCCTAACCTTTATGATTTGGCGGGAGATGAGTTGGAGAAGGTGCTCTGTCCAGTAAGGGCATTGCGGTTATATGTGGACAGAACGAAGAATCTGAGAGGCGACTCAGACGCTCTGTGGTGTGCAGTTCAAAAACCCTCGCTGCCCATGTCAAAGAATGCCTTATCATTTTTCATTATACTGTTAATTCGAGAAGCTCACGCCCAGTGTAATGAGGCGGACCAGTGGCTTCTTAAAGTAAAGACACATGAAGTCAGAGCGGTAGCGACTTCAGTACCTTTCAAACAGAATCGTTCTCTGCAAAAATTTGATGGATATGACCTTTTGGAGGAGTAAGTCAGTATTCGCATCTCATTATTTAAAACATGTTCAGACTCTCTATGAGGACTGTTATACGTTGGGTCCATTCGTAGCAGCGAATGCGATAGTAGGTGAATGGTCTACCACTACGTTCCCTTTTCCTAATACCCCTTTTCTATCTCTTGGAACTCGTAAGTTATGGTTGTTTGTGGAGACTGGTCGTCAGTCTTCCGCAATCTTTGATTTGGTCAGGTGGTCAATTTGTTCCTAGAGTGCGCCCGGAACAAGGGTATTAGTTGAGGTCCTGTCATGTTATAGGTAGTTGTACTGTTTAACAGCCCCTAGAGATCATCAGCCCTGAGTGGATCACTGGATCTCCTAAGGATAGCGGATGGAATGAGGCAGAGTCATTGCTGTCAGCTTCCTTATCAGGTGAGAACCTCTTAAGTTATTTGTGTAATGCTTAAGTGAATTTTCAAATATTTAGCTGTCTCTGACCCGCCACCAAGGGGTGTCAATCAGCCATTATATAACCAGCGGGTAAGTTTTATATTTAAAAATGGTATTTTCATAATAAAATAAATTTTTGAACATACTTACCCGCTGGTTATATAAATTTTATACCCGCCCTCCTCCCCTCTAGAGACTACCTGTGGTATCGCTACGAGGCATGGAAGATCTGAGGCTTGTGGGTGTAGTTCCACCTGTGGTACCGCGAGGGTGCTGGTGTACACCTGGTATATATACGATAGCGTGAGATTTAAAATTCTGCCAGGGTGTCAGGAGGCTTTAGCCATTATATAACCAGCGGGTAAGTATATTCAAAAAATTATTTTATGAAAATATTTTTACCTCTCTGTCTTTCTATATTCCTCTCCTGTTGGTAGTTGTTTATCTTTCCACCCTCTTCAGACTATACTCTTGTCCTTCACAACTATTTGAACCTCTAGATTCAACCACTATCTTTCTTTTTCCTGTTGTTGGTTACTACTTGTCCTCCAATTTACCTCTTTTGCTGCTGGTACCACAATCTCTTTCATAGCATGCCGCAACTTTTCAGGTGATACTGACATTCTATTTGCATATCTCTCTGCTTTACTTCTGAACTCTCTTGCCTTCTCCCCCTTCAGCTTTCAAGGTTTGATCCTTCTATTCCTGACTGAGGCATTATTTTTTACATTTGCTTTCAGCCTAAATTCTGCCACTACCAGTGTATGTTTATCTACAACAGATTCATTTTGTCCACTTACGACTTCTTTTCTCAAATTGTGTATTCATGACAACCATATTCGTAGCTTCTACTAATTCCAACAATCTGTCACCTTTCTTGGTTTCTTCTTCCAAAACCTCTGTTCCGATGCATTCCTTCAAAGACATATCTCCAGGTAACATTCCTTCTTTTCTTCGCTACTCCCCTGTTGTAGGGTGTATGGCCCGGTGATATGCCATATTCATTTCTTTCACAAAATTTAAGCTCATGAGCCTGTCAGTGATATGCTGGGTCGTTGTGCCATTTTGATGCAAATATGAATGGAGAATAATTCCTACCCCATTTCTCCTTGTATCTTCCCCTGTGTAGTAAGTTTTATATCCTTCCCCAAGATTCCTTGCACTTTTCCTCTTCTATTTAAGATCTTGAATACACAGAATCATAATTTTCCTTCTCTCTATGACATCCACCATTCTCTTCCCATGTGTAGTAAGTTTTATATCCTTTTCAAACCTTTCTTGCACTTTTCCTCGTCTGTCTAGTCTCCTGTATACACAGAATCATATATTTCCTTTTCTCTAACTTCCACTAATTCTCTTCCCCAGTGAAGTAAGTTTTATATCCTTCCCCAAGCTTTCTTGTATTTTTCCTCTTCTGTATAGTCTCCTGTATACACAGAATCATAATGTTCCTTTTCTATATGACATAAACTAATTACCTTCCCCTGTTAAGTTTTATATCCTTCCCCAAGCTTTCTTGCTCTTTTCCTCTTCTATGTACTCTCTTGTATACACAGAATCATAATTTTCATTCTCCCTATGACATAGACTAATGCTCTTCCCCTGTGTAGTACGTTTTATATCCTTCCCCAAGCTTTCTTACCCTTTTCCCCTTCTATGTAGTCTCCTGTATAAACAAAGTTATATTTGTCTTTCTCAATATGACATCCATTAATTCTCCTCCCCTGTGTAGTAAGGTTTATATCCTTCCTCAAGTTTTCTTGCACTTTTCCTCTCTTAGGTAGTCTCCTGTATACACAGAATCATATTTGTCCTTCTCTCTATGACATCCACTAATTCTCCTCCCCTGTGTTGTAAGTTTTATATCCTTCCCCAAGCTTTCTTGCACTTTTCGTCTTCTGTGTACTCTCTTGTATCCACAAAATCATAATTTTCCTTTTCTCTATGACATCCACTAATTCTCTTCCCCTGTGTAGTAAGTTTTATATCCCTCCCTAAGCTTTCTTTTACTTTTCCTCTTCTGTATAGTGTCCTGTATACACAGAATCATATGTTCCTTCTATATATGACATAGACTAATTCCCTTCCCCTGTGTAGTAAGTTTTATATCCTCCAAGTTTTCGTGTACTTTTCCTCGTCTGTTTATTCTCTTGTATACTCAAAATCATAATTTTCCTTCTCTCTCTGACATCACCTAATTCTCTTCCCCTGTGTAGTAAGTTTTATATTCTTCCCCGAGCTTTCTTGCCCTTTTCCTCTTCTATGTACTCTCTTGTATACACAGAATCTTAATTTTCCTTCTCTATATGACATCCATTAATTTTCTTCCCCTGTGTAGTAAGATTTATATCCTTCCCCAAGCTTTCTTATACATTTCCTCTTCTATGTACTGTAGTCTCTTGTATAGACAAAATCATAATTTTCATTCTCTCTATGACATAGACTAATTCTCTTCCCCTGTGTAGTAAGTTTTACATCCTTCCCCAAGCTTTCTTGTACTTTCCTCCTCATCTATGTATACAAGGAATCGTAGTTTTCCTTTTCTCCAGGATATCCACTAATTATTTTCCCTTTTCTTTGAGGCTAGAACCATTGTCATTTCAAATTCTGATATTTCCTTCGTTTATACAAGCTGGTCTTTTTTTTGCATACATGTTTACTGTACGTGTATATATATATATATATATATATATATATATATATATATATATATATATATATATATATATATATATATATATATATATATATATATATATATATATATATATATATACTGAATATATATATATATATATATATATATATATATATATATATATATATATATATATATACTGAATATATATATATATATATATATATATATATATATATATATATATATATATATATATATATACTGAATATATATATATATATATATATATATATATATATATATATATATATATATGTATATATATACTGATATATATATATATATATATATATATATATATATATATATATATATATATATATATATATATATATATATATACATATATATAAACGTACAGTTACTGTATGTACATATTTATACCTGTTTTACATAGATATTCATATAGTTTATATATGAGTGATCTGTTTTAACATTATTATTATTATTATTATTATTATTATCTAAGCTATAACTCTATTTGGAAAAGCAAGAGACTGTAAGCCTAAGGGCTCCAACTGGGAACAATAGCCCGGGCCTTAAAGAAAACAATGAAATATATAAACTACAAGAGAAGTAATAAACAATCGAAATAAAATATTTTCAGAACAGTAACAGCATTAAATTAGTTCTCTCGTATATATACTAAAAAACACACACAACAGAAAGAGAAATAAGACAACAGTGTGCCCTAATGTACCCTCAAGCAGGGGAACTCTAACCCAAGCCAGTGGAAGGCCATGGTACCGAGACTCTAGTATTACCTAAGAGACCAAGACGAGAGAGCGATGATTTGATTTTGGATTGTCCTCCTAGAAGAGCTGCTTACCATAGCTGAAGAGTCTCTTCTACCCATACCAAGAGGAAAGAAGCCACTGAACAATCACATTGCAGTAGTTAACCCCTTGGGCGAAGAAGAATTGTTCGGTAATATCACTATTGTCAGGTGTATGAGACAGGAGAATGTGGAAAGATCAGGATAGACTTAGGTGTATGTATAGGCAAAGGAAAAAATTGAGCCGAAACCTGAGAAATGGATCCAATGTAGCACTGTATGGCCAGTCAGAGGACCCAATAACTCTCTAACGGTATTATCTCTTATTCATTATTCATTACTTTTCAAGTAGTTTAATTATATCTTTATTTCTTTTCCTCACTGAGCTATTTTTCTCTGTTGGACCCCCTGGGCATATAGCATCTTACTTTGCCAACTAGAGTTATAAGTTTGCTAGTAAAAATAATACATCATTATAATACCTTTTATATTATTGTTTATATGTATTTTTTCCTTTTGATTGTGGGATTAATTTTAAATCTGAGAGAAGGTACTCTTTGTTGCATGATTTGGGAATATTCTCTGAGTTGAAATAAAGAGATAAAATAAAGATGAGGCAACAAACCCCTTACCAAATCAGGAATAATGATATATTTCCAATTCGTGCAAATAAACTTCTCTCGTGGTGATTATAGGAACTCTTCATCCACTCTCCCTTCTCAATCTTTGTCAAACTCAAAATAGAATCTTTCCTGAATTTTCGTGTATGAAAATGAAATATCTAAAATTGTTTTTATGGCTAATGCTACGAACACGCACAGGGACTGATATATATATATATATATATATATATATATATATATATATATATATATATATATATATATATATATATATATATATATAATCACTTTCTGAGTAGGGATACCTTGATAAGGTGTAA
>NC_090757.1:81504495-81524495 GCF_036898095.1 Palaemon carinicauda
TATATATATATATATATATATATATATATATATATATATATATATATATATATATATATATATATATATATATATATATATATTAATTGCTAAGCTACAACCTTAGCAGAAAATGCAGGACGCTATAAGCCCATTGGCTTTAACAGGGAAAATAAACATGTGAGGAAAGGAAACAAGGAAAAATAAAATATTTTAAGAACAGTAACATTAATATAAATACCCTATATAAACTGCAAAAACTTTCACCAAACAAGAGGAAGAAAAATAAGAAAGAATATTGGTGCAAGAGTGTACCCTCAAGCAATAGAACTCTGACCCAAGACAGTGGCAGACCATGGTGCAGAGGCTATGGCACTACCCAAGACTAGAGAACAATGGTTTGAATTTGGAATGTCCAAGAAGAGCTGCTTACCATAGCTAAAGAGTCTCTTCTACCCTTACCAAGAGGAAAGTGGCCTCTGAACAATTACAGTGCAGTAACCCTAGTTGGAAAAGCAGGATGTTAGAAGCCCATGGTCTCCAGCAGAGAGAATACCTCAGTGATGAAAGGAAATATGGAGACCGATAGAATAGTGTGTCTGAGTGTACCTTAAAATAAAAAACTCTAACCTAAGACAGTGGAAAACCATGGTAAAGAGGCTACGGCGCTTCCAAAGACTAAGAGAAAAATTGTTTGATATACGGACTCCTTCTCTAGAAGAGCTGCTTACCATAGCTAAAGAGGCTTTTCTACCCATACCAAGTGGAAAGTAGTCCATATAAAACATTTCTATTTTCATTTCACGAAAGCTAAGAATAAATTTCTTTTTTTCTGGATATTATTTATTCTATTAATGATATACACACTATGAATGGGTATTCTGTAGTATACAGTAATCACGGATATCTCTTACTATTTTCTGTGATTTTTATCAAGAATGGAGTTTTTTTACGTCTGTCGAGCGATCAAGAAAAGCTGCAATCGTTATAAAGAATGTTCAGTGAAATATCATATGAAATAATGCCACTTTTACTGCTAAAAACCTGCTATGGTGAATGCATGATTTCAAAGACTGCGAAGCTCTTTCTTTATAAAGGTATTACTGGCGATCCCTTTCCGATTGTTCAAATTAGAAATAATAAAGGAGAGAATTTCCCTTGTCCAGCTAGGAAAAGAAGAAGCTTTCCATGAGTTGGAGGAAGAATTCTTGAATTTTGTGAAGAATGCGAACGTTTTAAAACCTTAGAACCCAAACTATTATTCAAATCTTTTAGTTGCTATGGTTAATTAGTAGTCGTTTTTATATGCTGGTAACTGTGGCTTATTTTTTCCTATCAATTTGTAATGGTAAGTTATAGTTCCATACTGAAGTGCAGTTACAACTTAAAGTTTGGTTTGCTGCACGCGAAGAGATATATTTCATTTAGTTGATATTGAATTATTTTAGTAATAGGTTCTTGTGGGAGCAGTTCTATTTCTGAAATAATTCAATAATCTTTTCATTTCTGTCCTTGAATCTTGAGTTATTTTCTTATGTATAAATTCATATATGTTTTCTTTGTGAACATGTTCGGTTGAATGGCTATGCTTCCAACATTAATAACAGCAGACATGATGAATTTGACACTAAAGATCGACCAGAGCAAGGTGCTCATCAAGGGATAAAGAGGACGAGTGCTATTATTATTATTATTATTATTATTATTATTATTATTATTATTATTATTATTATTATTATTATTATTATTATTATTATTATTATTATTACTTGCTAAGCTACAACCATAGTTGGAAAAGCAAGATGCTAAAAGCCCAAGGGCTCCAGCAAGGAAAATAGCTCAGTGAGGAAAGGAAGCAAGAAAATAAACTAAAAACGAAGTAATGAACAATATAAATATTTTGAGAACAGTAATAATACTAAAATAAGTCTTACACACAAAAAAAATAGAAATAAAAAGAGGAAGGGAAACAAGATAGAATAGCGTGCCCGAGTGTACCCTCAAGCAAGAGACTCTAACCCAAGTCAGTGGAAGACCATGGTGCTGAGGCTATAGCACTACCCAAGAAGAGAGAACAATGGTTTGATTTTGGAGTATCCTTCTCCCAGAAGAGCTGTTTACCATAGCTAAAGAGTCTTTTCTACCCTTACCAAAAGGAAAGTAGCCACTGAACAATTAAAGTGAAGTAGTTAACCTCATGTGTGAAGAAGAATTTTTTTGTTAATCTCAGTGTTGTCAGGTGTATGAGGACAGAAGAGAATGTGAAAAGAATAGACCAGACTATACGGTGTATGTGTAAGGAAAGAAATGATCCGTAACCAGAGAGATGGATCTAATATAGTACTGGCTGGCAGTCAAAGGACCCAATAACTCTCTAGCGGTAGTATCTCAACGGGTGGTTGGTGCCCTAGCTAACCTACTACCTATAAAGGAGAAAGAGAGAACAGCCTTTACGAAGAATATAATGACGCAGATATATTTGTTTGTTTTCCCTTCTTAATTTCTCTTCGTAACCTGTCTTACTTTTCTTATCATTTATGTGTGTGTATATATATATATATATATATATATATATATATATATATATATATATATATATATATATATATATATATATATATATATATATATATATATATATATATATATATATATATATATATATATATATATATATATATATATATATACATATTTGTAATGTGTATGTGAATAAATATATATGGCGAAAGGTTATGTCAACCCAATCGTCTAACGTTTGAATGTGCGATCAGCCACATGTGACTTATGTTGTACACAAGGCGTCACTTTTGATAGGTCTGTGAACGCTTCCGTATTGTCAATCAGCGATCCAACCAGTTTTTAATGTGTATCAACAGACATTGCGGGTAACAAAATTGACAGGTGGCTAGCAACCTCGCATATAAAGATTAACTGAGAAACTGGTAGGCTGTACACATGTGGTTCCACAACCTCCTGTTTGTGTGGATGTATAATAGAATCACAGCAAAAATAAAAATATAGAATGAATCCTGACTAGTTTCGTCAAGTCATTTTGAAGATATAAGATGAAACTACTCAGTATTCACCCTATATTTTCATTTTTCCTGTGGTTCTTTTGCGTTTGAACATCGTTTATCTGTGAGCTTTATACGCACAATGTGTGTATTTACATATGTGTATATATATATATATATATATATATATATATATATATATATATATATATATATATATATATATACAGTATATATATATATATATATATATATATATATATATATATATATATATATATATATATATATATATATATATATATATAAGAAATTAATCAGTATTTACCGTATATTTTAATTTTTTTTCTGTGGTTTTTTCTTTTTTTTTGCCTGTGAATATCGTTTATCTGAGTTTTACGCACACAATATATATATATATATATATATATATATATATATATATATATATATATATATATATATATATATATATATATGTATATATATATATATATATGTGTGTGTGTGTGTGTATATATGATAAATTTTTGCACGTTTAAACGTGTTTTTCATATTTCAAATAAGCCATATATATTAATACAATAAAGTTTGGATTCTCTTAACGCCTCGGGCTCTGATCCCGAGGTTGTTAAGAGAATCCAGACTTTAATGTATTAATATATATGGCTTATTTGAAATTTATATATATATTATGTATATTTATATTTATGTGTGTGATTATATAATTTTATGCAAAAATATTAGTGAGTCGTATTGTATTTGTGTTTTTGTACGTAATCATTTCTTACCTGTCCCCGTATAGCTCATTGTTGTTTTTAGATGGAATATTAGGAGGGTAAAAAATTCTCTCTCTCTCTCTCTCTCTCTCTCTCTCTCTCTCTCTCTCTCTCTCTCTCTCTCTCTCTCTCTCTCTCTCTCTGTGTGTGTTTTTGTTGCTACTTAGGAATTATATTACTATGGGCAGCTACTGTAATATAAATAGATGAATAGAAATATAAACCGAAAAGAATGACGTGAGGTAGGCTAAATATTAAAGAATGTTGGTTTTTTTCCTTCTTCTTTTTCGGTTTGTTAGAATGGCTTTCTGAGGAAAGCTTCTCAATGACATTTTATAGCGGCTTATAAACTAGTAGTACATCGAGAAGGTCTTTCCAAGTTTTCATTGGTGTAGCAAAGGTAAGCCAATGGAGCTAAGTTTCTCATGAAATGTTATGAAGGTTAGTCTTATAGAATATCAGTTAAAGTAATATTAAAAAAGTAAAATGCTTAGTTTCTCTTCCAACTCTATTATGAGAGATAACATAAAGTTTTTGTAAATATTAGGACAGTCATATTGATTTATTTTAGCTTTTGAAATGATCAAAGACATATATTATGGATCATTTAAGGCATGATTTTTGGTATAATTGTGTAATTTTGACAGTGTGTGTTTTTTTTTAGAACAAATTCCGTTTTGGGTGTTTTTTTTTTTTTTTTTTTTTTTTTTTTTTTTTGTGTGTGTGTGTGTGTGTGACATGATTAGCGGTATGTATGTATAGTAGAGCTTTTCACCGGGTATTGACCTACAGTACAATGTCTAGAAGTACTGTATCCCTTTAAACTAATTTTGTCTCTAAATACTTGTACGATGATTGACCCTTTAAACCATTAGCTGCCTAAATGACATCAATGCTTTTTAATATCTTTTTGCGAAGTTATTTGTTCCTTTAAGTGATAGACGACCGTTATTTTTGCCCTTGGGCCAGAACACGCAAGAGCATCAGTTTGCCCAATGTCATAGCTGGCGTCATATCATGTAATCAAACACCCAACCTCATTTTTATAGAAAAAAGTTGGTTCAGATCATGTCTTCTTTTATCGTTGTTTTCTGAATTTTTAACGTATTTCTTGGGTGATTGAAGAATGTCGTGCAATGTAATTAATTTTTAACAAAAAGTACTGTAATGATAAAAATATGTTAATTGTCATGTGTATTTTGGCTTCGTTTTATTATCGGCGATAAAAAAGGAAATAATTAATTCATGTTGTGTTGGTAAAGTGCTTTCATGTTGTGTTGAAGTAAGCATTCGCAATCAACGTTTTCTCTTGGGGAAACAGTCATTGCATGTAAATCTCGCAAAAGATAATTTGTTCGCCAGGCGTTTATGCCGATGCTCAGGTGCTGACCTTTTGGCATTTATATCGTGCGCGAAGATTTTTGGCGATGCAGAGATGCTTTGGCAACTCGAAATGGTGTCGACATCTAAATGCATTACACGTTGAATTTTAATGAAAAACCAGTTATTTCTCTGTCTTTTCTGCCAACATTATGGAGATTTCAAAAAATCCGGGTGATGTCATAAAATTTTTGAAAAACAGGAAATGTCCCGAGCGACAAAAAAAGTCAAAGGTCTTGCAAAGTTTTCATCTTTTTTCTCAAATCACAAGGGTTTCTGTAATTGATTTATTGATCAATAGGATAATTCCAGCCTATGGAAATGAGTGTCCATAATATGAGTCGGGCTTCGGGGGTTTTTATGCGTTTGGGTTATCACGAGGGCATCTCTTCCTCCGCCCAAGCATCCATCTTATTACCCGCCATGGGGCCTGTCCTTGGGGATTGCATTCTCTGGGATGGGGATAGGATCCCGTAAGGGGATGCCCTTCTGGCCTGTGAGGTACTCCCACACCCTCCCTCCACCCACCATCCTTCCCTCAATCCTATTTCAACCGTCAGACCTTTAGTTTCATGTGTAAATATTTAGCAGGTGCGCACGACCGAGAAAGCACAGAAGTAGATTTATTCTTCAGATGAAAGTAAATTGGATAAGCATAGTTGAAGCAATGAAGAAGGTTGAGACTTAACGTTTTCTCTCATGTCTTTATTTGCTGTGAGTGAGACCAAAGTCTCTTCCAAGTTTGGCTCGGATATTTTGTTGAATTTTCTAAGTTTTGAGGTGTGGAAATGAATTTTTTATTGTGATGTAATTTACCTACTTATGTCTTTTCGTTGTGATTGACCATTATTTTTGTAATTCCAATACATATTCATTTTTCTTTTGGTGTTTTTGCAGCAATTTTATGAGAATTAGTTCCTTTCACAATACAGTATTTCGAAGATGAAAAAACTAATGTTTTTTCTTTTATTAAAATCTGAAGTCTTGAACTTGCAATTTTCCATTTACCTAGGTTTCAATTCAAAGTCGTATCCATCCTTAAAGCATTTATTTTAATGAAAGATGTTTGATAAATTTTTTTTTTCATTATTTGTTCGATTTTTTATCCGTTTCGTGAAAGTTTATTTATTTTATTACTTAAGTAATATACTGTCACAGTACAGCAAAAAAAGGACTATCCCACTTAAGCCTATATGATAATACCAATCTTTATATAGGATTTGTAATGCCGCCAGTGCACCGACTATAGGCATTATGTAATTGTTCTTCACAGTGTCCATTAGCTCGTATTAGCAATCACTTTTCAGCCTGCTTTATACCTGCGTTCTTGCTTCTTTTCTTTTATCTAGCTGTCTCATAAAGAAACGGGGGAGTGTCCTTCCAATTGCACATGGCCTTCCAAGCCCCATCGCCGGGTCGCATGGCCCTGATTCATAAATCCAATCCAATCATTCCAGTTTTAAAATTGGGATGATTTAAATGACTAGACAGAAAATTTTAGGGTTCTCTCGCCTACCTTTAATGTATTTCTTATCTTTGTGTGGGAGACCTACACCTACTGTCTTTTTCATACCCTTATCATTGGCCTCTTCCCCCCCCCCCCCCTCCTCCCGCTATCTCGAATGTTTGGTTATATTTTTTGTTTTTGTGTGAATGACGAGAGAAACGAACGGTGAACAGGGAAATAAAATGTTGAAATAGAATAAATGTAGATACTCCGGAATGACGTTTTTGGATTGTTTACGTATGGGGTGACATTTCATTTCATATCCAGTTTACAAAGGTTTTTGGCTGGTATTATTTCATGGAAGCGTGCTACTAAGGTGTATTGTCACTGGGAACAACCGACCAAGCTTGATCTTGTACTTGAGAATTGACAACCAATTGTATATTCAATGCAGATTAGGTTTGCAAACATGTCCTCAACGTCCTTGTCCAGGGACTTTCAAATGCAACGCTTGACAAATGCTATAAATTCTTTGAATTTGAACTATTGCTGAAAAAATTTTCCCCCTCAGTCTTTCACCGTATTTCATCTTGTACGTTACCATCACTCATTTTTATTGCTATTAATTTTTCCACGCTTTAAGGACCTACTGTTTCTTTTATTTCTGAACTTTTTGAATTTTGTATTTTAGCTTTGTTTCAGGGTCATACTTATATAAAGGGAAGTAGGGGGTTCTGTCCACGTAGGCGAAGAGCCACAGATATCAAGTAGAGGGAAGTGGACTTATGGAGAAACGGGAATTAGACTTTTATGTCTGACAGTTGGTGTCTCTCCTGTGTTGTTTATGTTATCTGCCTTGCATACTTCTCTTGGGCATATAACGACTCGTAATTGGCTTATATTTTACCATTTGTGTGACAGACACGTTCTTTGGTTAACATTTTAGATATATTTTTTGTTTCATGGTTTTTAGTTGGTGGGTTAGAAATGAATATATTTTTTTTCAGCATGCTCGATCGGTTTACTTTGTTAAATAGAATCTTTGGAGCTTGTAGTGTAGTTTCTATCGTATACTTTACTTGTTTTGACCATCAGGCGTACGGAGGTGTATGCCTGAAAGAAACGTGTTGGGAGAGTGTTTGTTCTGTCTTTTTCCTAATATTTATTAACTGAAGCACTTCTTTGAAGTGCTGCTTTTATTTCGCAAAAAGTCACGATTTCTCTAGAATCTAAAAAGGGTGGTATTCTTACAGACATTCTTAGAAAGGGCCGCGATGGGCATATTTAGCATATTATTAGAGAAGAGAGAGAGAGAGAGAGAGAGAGAGAGAGAGAGAGAGAGAGAGAGAGAGAGAGAGAGAGAGAGAGAGAGAGAGAGTCATTTGTATGACTTGAAGGGCCAAATTTAATATTTTCCTTTCTTTTATATCTTGAAACAAATTTATATGATAATCCTGAACTTATATTGCAAAATAAATGTAAAACCTAAGTATTACAAGTCATAATTTTAGTAAGTTTATGAATGACAACGTACGCCAGGATTTAAGTTTAGTGAAAGATTGAAAAAGCAAACCTGACAATGGTTAGGTTTAGTAAAATTTGGAAATCGCATCGCCTGAAATTACATTTAAAAATCATACTATATATCATTTTAGTGAGATCTGGACATAAGTCATCATATGACAATGAAACAATCTCCAACAGATTTAGTAGATTTGAGAACAAAACACTCAGAAGAATATCGGGAGTTAGGACATGATTAGAAATGAAACTATAAGAGAGATTATGTGCATATGTGAATGAGATCATGGTGAGGGGTAAATGGAGATGTTTTGGGTATGCTCTTCGATTCCCCAAGATAGTTTAGTTCTCCAAACATTTAACTGTGCTCCACAAGACACTAAAAGAGTTGGAAGACCCAGGCCTACATGGATAAGAACTATGATGCGTGAAGTGGGAGATGATGAGTGGAGAAGTATTGAATTAAAAGCTCAAGACAGAGAGGACTGGTGAAATCTAACCGAGGCCCTTTGCGTCAATAGGCGTAGTAGGAGATTATGATGATCATGATATTTATTACTTACGCCCATTTTTCTCTATGCATTAGGGCTAAAATTATGTCATTTGTACATTGAGTGACCCCATTGCACGTTCATAAAGTAAAAGTTATTTCTAAATAGTTGTTTAAACAGATTTTTTTTAATCATAGATTTTGTTGTAGTTGTTATTATTCTTATTTTTATTATTATTATTGTTGTTGTTGGTGTTTTTGTTACTATTGGGTGATATTCAAATGAATATAGATAACAACTTTGACCCGATATCTAGTAAAAGTTCGTGTTCTAGGCTTATCTCTTGACTGCAACTTATCTTTCAATGCACAAATAAATAATGTAGTAAAAACTGCTGGTTATCATCTTACAAGTGTTGTTTTCATAAAGAAATACATGGATGGACATTCTATAAAGAAACTTGTGATAAACTATGTAATTATCATAATTGGCCACTAAACTCCATCTACTACAATTTAACAAAAGTGCAACTTAAGAAATTACAAAACATAATAAACAGAGTAGCTAGACTTAAAGGTGTTCAACCCCGAGAAAGGATCATTCCTATGCTAATTAATTTATGCTGGTTGTATATTAAAGAGAGAATTGAGTTTACAGTATTTACAATAACCCATCAAGTTATTAGAACCGGACGTCTTAAATATCCAAGAAAATCGTTACATATTGTGCAGCCAGCAAATCGTGTTATCACGAGAATAGTTGCAGATGATTTCAAATTATTGAAACCTAGATATATGTCTACTGTAGGCTCTAGATCATGAAAATATGCGGCCATGAGACTATACAGTATATTAAGCTCCCACTAGACATTCGAAAGACTGAATATATTAAGGCTTTCAAGAGGAAACAAGACTTTCTTAATGTGAAATGTTGAATGCTTTTGAACGAACATGATAAAAGGAATGTGGAGGTCCTGTAGAGAATAGGATTCCCCTGCTGTATAGGACCAGAAAAGCAGCCCTTTAAGTGAAGTATTATTATTATTATTATTATTATTATTATTATTATTATTAAGTTTTTCACTATCATTATTATTATTATTATTATTATTATTATTATTATTATTATCATTATTATGTTTATTACTATTATTATTGTTATTATTATTATTATTATTATTATTACTACTACTATTATTATCCTTTTTATTATCCAACCGACGATCAACATAAACATTGAGCTAACAATTAATAGAATACATACAGCTGAAAGATGAGAAAACAAAGAAGGAATTATAGATCGATATGAATAAATCAGAAAAGATATCCATAAGCACCTTTATAAAGTTATTTCGAAAAATCAAAAGGAATGCCCATGGTGTTTTAAAGTAGTATTACCAATTTTTATTAAATGACCATCAGCGTTAGGATTGCAGGCAGAAAGAAAGCTATCCTCCTCAGTAGAGATTGAAGCAACACTACACCCCACGTGAGAGTGGATTCTCGTGTGTTATGATTTGAGCAAAAGTGATAAACGGGTACACTGTTGCAAAGAACGTCTGCTGGAGAGGATGCGACTATGCGTCCAGATCCATTGAATTATTTATCTCTTTATTCACATATAGGTATCTCTAAAAAAAAAGGACGCTTTCCGACTGATGGGAAACCAAAGTGAAAAAAAAAACGTGCTATGGTTAGCCTATTTTAGTACTTTGGTCTTGGTTTTAAAATTGTTACTTTGTTTCTATTTTTTTTTAATCTGTGGCAGGTTTTAATTTTAATTGCTGCTAGGTTTCTTAGAAAAGCTTTATCTACAACTAGTAGGTATGTGATTCACTGGTTAGTTCAACAGAGGTTATTAAGTACAAAAAAAAAAAAAAAACATACCTTAGTCCAACGTTCAATAATGAAACGATCCTCAACTGCTGTAGTACCACAAATATACATTATTACTAGATAGCCGCCACTCGGGACGTGTATTATGTTTGGAATGTGTAGTTTCCCTCGTTGAATGTCGCTCACTACCACGCTAATTACTTTTTTTTTCTTCTTCTTTTATGAAGAGCTAGTAGTCATCTGAACTACAAAAATTTATATATTGTATATACATGAATAAAATCCAACCGGCGTTCACAATCATTTGCTTTCGATATTGTAAAAACAAGTGTTTTATCTCATCAATCCCAGAAATATTCATTTGTAGATGTGAATTATTCTAGGATCAATTTACTCCACCGCCAAAAGTAACCATTCAACCCATACTGAAAAGAACGTTTGCTTTGGCTTTTCTATGGCAGGTATTAACATGAAAATTGGTATAGACAAAGTAAATGTCCATCCCATAAACCCCTGAAAATTTCATTTACACATGTGAAGTAATCTACGAGTTATTTATGGAGCCGCTGAAAATAGGCCTTCCGTGGATATCGAAAAATGGCTATTGTGACTTTTCTATGGCAAGTATCAATACGAAAATTGATGTGAAAGTAGTTCAGATAACACCCATCAAACCCTGTAAAAATAATTTGGATATCTGTAAAACTCTAGGATTCAGTTTGCTCCTCCTCAATGATTTTTATAGCTAAAAGTCGTCACTTACGAACAAAAGTGACAGTCAGAGCATGCCTATAACAGGTATAATCATGAAAATTGGCAGGATCTAAATAATCCCTTGAATATTTCCTTTGAATATATTAATTGGTATAGGAATTATTGACTTCACCGCCGAAAATATCAGCTGCCCCCCCCCCCCCACCCCAAATATTAAAAGGGGAGTTTAACCAGTTCAGTGAGGCAAACTCGACTCATACTGAGTTGGCCCAATTAACATCGGGAAAAAAATTTTCATATTAATGTTGAGTAAATGAATAAAATAAAATATATATTAAATATAATGGATGACGAAATATAATAGATAAAAGGTGAATAAATTATGAGGTAAAAATTTGTGATGAATAGAAATCTAAATCTTGTCCATAAAACCTGTTTCTTAAAAAATTTTAAATCCCAAAAAACAGAAATTCTCAGTCTGATAAAAGTTCAATCAAACTTAACTCACCAAAGCATAAGTCTCTTTTTCTTTTAAAAATTTTACAATTGATAAGAATATGTTTTATAGTTAAAATACAGTCACTCATTGCACCTGGTTACTGCTTCACGAGGTATGCACATCAGGTACACGTTTAACTTTTTTTGTGACTTAGGCGAAATCTGGCTAAAATTATTTCCGTCTTCCTTTCTCTTTGCAATAACGATTACTATAAAGACACAATCGGTTTTATTTCTTTTATTTTATTGCTATCAGATTCATATTTTCACTAACGTAGGAGTATAAGAGACTTTAGCTAGGATAAGCAGCTCTTCTAGGAGAAGGAGACTCCAAAATCAAACAATTGTTCTCTAGTCTTGGGTAGTGCCATAGCCTCTGTATCAAGGTCTTTCACTGTCTTAGAGTAGAGTTCTCTTGTTTTAGTGTACACTCGGCACACTATTCTACCTTATTTCTCTTTCTCTTATTTGGTAAGTTTTTATTGTTTATATAGGAAATATTTATTTTACTGTTGTTACTATTCTTAAACATTTTTATTTTTCCTTGTCTCCCTTCCTCACTGGGCTATTTTCCCTGTTGGGGTCCTTGGGCATATAGCATCATACTTTTTCAATTAGGGTTATAGTCTAGCAAGTCATAATAATAATGTTTCCATTTTGTAGGCATGACCAGAAATATACACGAACGTGTGTGTTCTGCAATGGACTAGTAATGAATGATGATGATGTGTGTATACACACACACGCGCACATATATATATATATATATATATATATATATATATATATATATATATATATATATATATATATATATATTTATATATACACATATACATACATCATCATCATTCCTTAATAGTCCACTGCAGAACACCCCCCCACACACACACACACACATATATATATATATATATATATATATATATATATATATATATATATATATATATATATATATATATTTCTGTGTGTGTAAACACACACACACACACACACACATATATATATATATATATATATATATATATATATATATATATATATATATATATATATATATATATATATATATATATATATATAATCATACCCACACAAAACCAAGAAATGTTGCATTTTCCAGTCCACTGCAGGACAAAGGCCTCAGACATGTCAATTAACGTGTGTGGTGTGGCCAGTTTTCATCATAGGACGGACACTAACATAATTTGCCAAAAATCGTGCACTTTGTGGTAAAAGCATGAAACTTGGCATGCTGATAAAATACTCCAATGCTTGCAAATTTGGCTATAGTGCCAAGCTGGATTTGCCCTTTGTCATATGTGGTAGCCATTTTTCAAAATGGCGTCTGATCATGGTGTTTTGCATCCTTATATTCCATATCTCTTGAGTTTGGTGTCTATTTAGTAAGTTTTCTAGGTTAGAGAGTCAGAATAACATAGTTTGAAAACTCTATCATCAATACTAATATATATTTATGATAAAATTATCTGAATTTTAGCCCAACAAAAATCAAATATGAATATCATGCAACTGTACTTTTTCTTCTTTTCAACAAGCCCATGACCAAAACAATGTCATGGTGAAAGAGGATAGTGGAGCTGTAGGGCAAACAGAACCACCAACTGCTCTTCAGAGATGGATGGTCCGTGGTCCAGAGATGGCACGTATTATCAGGGATTGTGAGATGTCAGTTGAATAGGCACAGGCCAAACCAGACACTAACCATCATGAACAACGACCTCGAATACAGAAACCGATTCTGAAGGATTAGCATTACTGAAAACCATACTTTATGACTATTGAAATCCCTCGAAAGGAGTGGAGATCTACTGTTATTAGACTTGAAGGATGTTATGAGCCAGTGAGCTGTACATACACTGAGGCAGTCTGAGTTCCTTGGGTGCGAACAGTATGCCACCTTTGTAAAGGAAAGAGTTGTTGAGCAAACTACAGCTTTGGAAGAGACAATTGAAAAGATCAATATTCATATCTTGAGCGCATTAAAGGTACACAAAAAAGGTAAAGAACAGGATTGGCTATTATTACTCAAGAATGATTGAACTCTGTTTTCACGTTTGTATATAACCTGCCAAGTGCGAGATGGTAATTTGGAAGACTTTTTCAGGTATGAAAACCAGAATTGTCCTCCATCATTATCTGGTGCTGACAAGATAGTAAAAAGTTCAGATATGGAACAAAATCTGATAAAATTCACTGCCTGAGGAATTGGTGAAGGATCAGCAAAAGAACAGCTACACTGCTGAAGTTGTTGCATTAGATGGTCCTGCGGTTGTGCACATGCTAAGGCTAGGGTTTGCAAAAACATTTCAAGAATACTCCCAACAAGTGTTTATTCCATACATTAAAGCTCAGCTCCCCAATGCTCAGCGTTTTGACATTGTGTGGGACAAGTATCAAGTCAACTCTCTTGAGCAACAGTGCCAACAGAACAGAGGGAAAGGAGTACTTCGAAAGGTGACACCACAAAGTCTAATACCAAGAAAATGGGCAGAATTCATTCAAGCGGAAGAGAATAAAACAGAGTTGTTTGCTTTCCTCAGTAGAGAAATCATTACTATTGCCACAAACAAGAAGTTATCAATACTCTCCATGACAGAGTGATATGTCACCAGCCAACATCACTCACAGGAATTAGTCTCTTCACAAATGAAGAGGCTGCCTGTCGTATAATGCTTTGCATTGATCATGCAGCAAGGCAGTGCAGCAATATTTGCATTTGAACTGTGGATAGTGACGTAGTTGTTCTTGCAGTGTAGGCCTTTGGTTGATTGGATCCCTTTCCAAATAGTGGGTTGCCTTTGGAACAGGCAGACATTTTTAACATATAACAGAAAATGAAATTTATTCTGCACTAGGCACTGAGAAGAATCTAGCCCTGCCAATGTTTCATTCTATAACAGGATTCGACGCAGTGTCACTCATTTGCTGGCCGAGAGAATAAAACAGATTGGGAAATCTGGAATCTCTACCCAGAAGTCGCAGAGATATTTTGTGCATTAATGGAGCAGCTATCTATTACTCAGGTGGATGATGCCATGGATTCAATTGAGAGGTTCACTGTTCTGATCTATGACAAAACAAGCACCAAAAGTCATGTTGATGACGCCAAACTCGAGTTATTTGTACACTAAAGAGGAGATATAAGCAACATCCTGCCAGCAAAGGGTGCCCTAGTACAACATGTGCATAGAGCTTTTTACCAAGCTGGTCTTTGCTGGAATCATTCACTTTGCACAGAGATGAATCTTCCAATTCCTTAAAGATGGTGATGGACACATGTTAACAATGGGACCTGGGAAGTTGTATGGAGCACACTTTCTGAAGCAAGTATGGTGTGGCAAGAGTTGTTGCAGTGAGGTTGCCGAAAGGATGCCGTGGCAACTGCAAGTGTACAAAAGCCCTTCTCACGAGCTCAGTTCTGTGCAAGTGTGTAGGGTCCTGTTAGTGATCTGTGAAAGTATCTAGAACATGACAAGGGGACTTTTTAATGTGTGTTTACTAGTAATGAACAAAGTAGTTTTTTTTTCTCTATAATTAATCTCAAAAGTGCTAAAGCTTTAATTGTTTGTTAGAAAGTATAGAAATTATTTATTTTTATTGTTGCTACGAGTAATGTGCCAAGTTAGTTATTATGCTCATTACACACTATAATAAGGAGCAAAGTAGTTCTTGTTTTTTATACATAGTCTTAAGGTTGCTGTGGCCTGATTGGTAACGTCTCTGCCTGGTGTTTGCCAGTCGGTGGTTCGAGTCCCGCTCAGACTCGTTAGTGCCATTAGAGCCTGCAACCTTACCATCCTTGTGAGCTAGGGTTGGAGGGTTTTGGGGAGCCTATACGTCTATCTGCTGAGTCATCAGCAGCCACTGCCTGGCCCTTCCTGGTCCTAGCTTGGGTGGAGAGGGGGCTTAGGCGCTGATCATATAATGGTCAGTCTCTAGGGCATTGTCCTGATTGCTAGGGCAATGTCACTGTCCCTTGACTCTGCCATTCATGAGCGACCTTTAAACCTTTATACCTTTAAAGCTTTAATTATATTTGGTAGAAACTACAAAAAATATTCATTTTGTTTGTTGTTACAAATAAGGTACCAAGTCAGTTATTACACTCGTTACAGACTGTAACTAGATGGGCACTCAGTAGAGCGCAGACCTCCTCCCCGGCAACTTATTTCTCGACCTTTTGCTAGACCTTGACCTTTGACCTTAACATTTATTCATGGGCGTGGATTTTTATACACTCAAATATGAACTGAGTTTTGAAGTCTCTGTGACAAGGATAACCCAACTTATGGCTGATTACGTGATATTGACGTATTGCTTGTTCATGACCTTGACCTATGACCTTCCAGAATTTAATCATTTCCAGTTCTTTACTTAACCGTTTAAAATCCATGCAAGTTTAATTTCTTTACGATTGAAACTGTGGACGTATGGTTGATGACCAGAATTTGACCTTGGACTCGACCTTGACTATAGCATGTACTAATTGGTGTGGATTTTCATACACTAATATGAACCAAGTTTGAAGTCTATGACAACTATGTCCAAGCTTATGGCTGATTACGTGATATGGACATTTTGCTCTACGTGACCTTGACCTTTGACCTTCTAAAATTTAATAATTTTCAGCTCTTTACATAACAGTTTAAAATCCCTGCAAGTTTCATTTCTATATGATTAATTTGTGGCCATATGGTTGATGACCGTATATTTGTGTGTGTGTGTGTGTGTGTGTGTGTTAAGATTGCCTTGCCTTGTGCAAGACACGGGCTCTTGCGTTGGCAGCCCGTAATTAATGAGCGGAATTGGACCCTTTGCTTGACCTTGACTTAGACTCGACCTTAACCTTCAACTTTAACATGTATTAATTTGCGTGAATTTTCATACACTCAAATATGAACCAAGTTTCAAGTCCCTATGACAACGATGACCAAACGTATGGCCGATTATATGACTTGGACATTTTGCTTTACTATGACCTTGGCCTTCCAAAATTTAATCAATTCCAGATTTTTATATAACAGATAATCCGTGCAAGTTTCATTACTCTACGATTAAAATTTTGGCATGGAAGGTGTTCACTAACTCTCGCACACAAATACACAAACACACAAACAGAGGGTAAAGCATAACCTCCTTCCAACTTCGTTGGCGGAGGTAATAATGAAAAAATGGTACTTTTTTATTATTAATCTCAAAAGTGCTAAAGCTTTAATTAGATTTGTTAGAAGCCATAAAGAGAATGTATTTTGTTTGTTGCAAGCTATAAGGTGCAAAAGAGGTAGGCTATATAACTCGTAAAAGTTATTATGTTATATGCTATAAATAAGGTTAAGTTCGTCACAGCATATGATGATAAACAAAGTCGTTTTTTTTTTTATAATTAATCTTAAAAGTGCTAAATCTTTATTTAAATTGATTAGAAACTATAAGGTAATTTTTGCAAGCTATAGATAAGGTGCAAAACAGGTATTATGATGTAAGTTAGGAATAAGATGCAAAACAGTTATAATGTTATATGTTACTAATAAGGTGACAAAGCAGTTGTATGTTCGTTATAGACCACAATAATGAACAAAGTAGTTCATTTTTATAATTATTCTCATAAGTGCTAAAGCTTTGATTAAGTTCGTTGGAAATTATTAATGATATAGGCTATTCTGTTTATTGTAAGCTATAGATAAGGTGCAAAATGAGTATTATGTTGCAAGTTATAAATAAGATGTCAAAGTAGTTACTGTGTTCGTTACAGACTATCAATAATGTGTCAAAGCAAATTGGGTATTGTTATAAGGTAAAATAGATATAAAAATCTGATTGCTTATATACTTTGATGGTTGGTTGAATATTTGTGAACTGTTTGGTTGAATATTTGTTTATGTATGATTATGTGAATGTGGTATTATATTTTTTCCCCTGTTTGTTCTGTAGCAAACTTTTCATGTATTGCAGTTGTTATCAAGTCTCGGTGTATTGCAAAGTAATAAAATTCACAGTTGGATGTGACCTTGGTATTTGATATTTGGCGGCCTAATATTTTGATCATCACATTGAAATTGATCAAATATTGATTCTAGAATTTCCAAATTGTGTTTTTCTGACTGCATGACCTCCAAAACCCACCAAAAGATACAAGAGTCAACACTCCTGGTCTATTATATCAAGAGATGTGGAAGATATAAGATAAAAACTGTTGCGAATGGACACCATTTTGAAAAATTGCCGACACCGATGCCAAAGAACAAATCCAGCTTGACACCATAGCCAAATTGGTTTGTATTAGTGTATTGTATAAGTATGCAAATTGTCATGCTTTTATCCCAAAGTGCACGATTTTCCCCTATACGCTGTACTATAACGACTCTAGCCATTACGGATTGGTAATGTTGTGAGATTTTCGTTTAATCACTCACCGCAAACCAACTTAGAATGGGTGGCCTTTACTCGTACAGCTTTACTGACCATGGCAATACGCAAACCCTTTCACCACTTTAATGTAACCCCCACTCTGAAAGGGTATATATATATATATATATATATATATATATATATATATATATATATATATATATATATATATATATATATATATACATATATATATATATAATCTATCTATCTATCTATGTATATATATATATATAAAATCTATTTATATATCTATATATATATACATATATATATATATATATATATATATATATATATATATATATATATATATATCTATATGTATATATATATAGTGTGTATATATATATATATATATATATATATATATATATATATATATTAATTATATCGATCTATCTATCTATATATATTATTATTATTATTACTATCCAAGCTACAACCCTAGTTGGAAAAGCAAGATGCTATAAGCCCAGGGGCTCCAACAGGGAAAAATAGCTCAGTGAGGAAAGGAAATAAGGAAATAAATAAATGAAGAGAACAAATTAACAATAAATCATTCTAAAATAAGAAACAACGTCAAAACAGACATGTCATATAATAAACTATCAACAACATCAAAAACAAATATGTCATAAATAAACTATAAAAAGACTATGTCTGCCTGGTCAACAAAAAAGCATTTGCTCCAACTTTGAACTTTTGAAGTTCTACTGATTCAACCACCCGATTAGGAAGATCATTCCACAACTTGGTCACAGCTGGAATAAAACTTCTAGAGTACTGCGTAGTATTGAGCCTCGTGATTGAGAAGGCCTGGCTATTAGAATTAACTGCCTGCCTAGTATTACGAACAGGATAGAATTGTCCAGGGAGATCTGAATGTAAAGGATGGTCAGAGTTGTGAAAAATCTTATGCAACATACATAATGAACTAATTGAACGACGGTGCCAGAGATTAATATCTAGATCAGGAATAAGAAATTTAATAGACCGTAAGTTTCTGTCCAACAAATTAAGATGAGAATCAGCAGCTGAAGACCAGACAGGAGAACAATACTCAAAACAAGGTAGAATGAAAGAATTAAAACACTTCTTCAGAATAGATTGATCACCGAAAATCTTGAAAGACTTTCTCAATAAGCCTATTTTTTGTGAAATTGAAGAAGACACAGACCTTATATGTTTCTCAAAAGTAAATTTACTGTCGAGAATCACACCTAAAATTTTGAAAGAGTCATACATATTTAAAGAAACATTATCAATACTGAGATCCGGATGTTGAGGAACCACCGTCCTTGACCTACTTACAATCATACTTTGAGTTTTGTTAGGATTCAACTTCATACCCCATAATTTGCACCATGCACTAATTCTAGCTAAATCTCTATTAAGGGATTCACCAACCCTAGATCTACATTCAGGGGATGGAATTGATGCAAAGAGAGTAGCATCATCTGCATATGCAACAAGCTTGTTTTCTAGGCCAAACCACATGTCATGTGTATATAGTATGAAAAGTAATGGGCCAAGAACACTACCCTGTGGAACACCAGATATCACATTCCTATAATCACTATGGTGCCCATCAACAACAACTCTTTGAGATCTATTACTTAAAAAATCAATAATAATGCTAAGAAACGACCCACCCACTCCCAACTGTTTCAGTTTGAAAACAAGGGCCTCATGATTAACACGGTCAAAGGCAGCACTAAAATCAAGGCCAATCATACGAACTTCCCGACCACAATCAAGGGATTTCTGTACAGCATTGGAGATTGTAAGCAGGGCATCACATGCTCCAAGGCCTTTACGAAAACCAAATTGCAAACTAGGGAGTAGATGATTACCTTCAGCAAACCTATTAAGACGTTTTGCCAGAAGACGTTCAAAAACTT
>NC_090757.1:81529495-81534495 GCF_036898095.1 Palaemon carinicauda
AAACGTCTAGAGATGTTAATAAATATACGTACTTAGGACAGACAGTAAATGTTTCCCCAGGACATGAGACCGAAATTAAAGAACGGTTGAGTATGAGGTGGAGAGCTTTTGGTAAAGAAAATGAGTTTATAAAAAGTAAACTGTCATTTTCTATGAAAATGAAATATTTAATCAGGTGATCCTACCAGTATTAAGTTATGCACGTAATGTGGATGCCTTATTAAAGCCTTAGAACATTAGCTAGTTACAACTCGAAGAGTAATGGAAAGAATAATGATCAAAATAGCACTAAGAGGCAGAAAATAGCAGCATGGATTCGAGAGCAAACTAAAGTAGAGGATATCATAAAATGTAAGAAAAAGAAATGGACATAGGCAAGACACATAATAAGAATGACAGATAATAGATGAACATTAATAATAACATAATAGGTCCCCAGAGACGGCAAAGAAACAAAGGAAGGAAGAGATGACGGTAGATTAACGAGCTAAGAAAATTGTTGGTTTAGACTGGCATAGAAAGATAATAAAAAGATGCAAATGGATGGTCATTTCTGAGGCCTATGTTCTGCAGTTTACTATTATTGTTATTATTATTATTACTTGCCAAGCTACAACCCTAGTTGGAAAAGCAGGATGTTATAAGCCCAGAGGCTCCAACAGGAAGAATAGCCCAGTGAGGAAAGGATACGAATAAAAATAAAATATTTTGAGAAAAGTAACATTAAAATAAATATTTCCTATATAAACTAAGAAAAACTTTAACAAGGCAAGAGGAAGAGAAATAAGATAGTGTGCCCGAATGTACCCTCAAGCAACAGAACTCTAACCCAAGATAGTGGAAGACCATGGTACAGAGGCTATGGCACTACCCAAGACTAGAGAACAATGGTTTGATTTTGGAGTATCCTTCTCCTAGAAGAGTTGCTTACCATAGCTAAAGAGTATCTTCTGCCCTTACCAAGAGGAAAGTAACCATTGAACAATTACAGTGTAGTAGTTTACTCCTTGGATGAAGAAGAATTGTTTGGCAATCTCAGTGTTGTCCGGTGTATGAGGACAGAGGAGAATCTGTAAAGAATAGATCAGGCTATTCGGTATATGTGCAGTCAAAGGGAAAATGAACTGTAACTATAAAAAAGGATCCAATGTAGTACTGTACTGTCTAGCCAGTCAAAGGACCCCATAACTCTCTAGCGGTAGTATCTCAACGGGTGGCAGCCGTTAATATTGATGATATATATACAGTATATATATATATATATATATATATATATATATATATATATATATGTACATATATATAATATAATATGTATATATATATATATATATATATATATATATATATATATATATATATATATATATATATATATATATATATATATATATATATATATATATATATATATATATATATATATATATATATATATATATATATATTGTTCAGAGACTTGCTGATAAAAATGGTAATCCAACAGAAGATATGACATTGTTTCGAAAGTCTATGATACCTTAATTACTGTTTAGAGAACTGCAGAAAAGTGTGGAAACTTAACAGTTGTGGCTTAAGGAATGTAAATGCTTTATTTGTTCAGAGTAGAAAAAAAATGGTACTTTCTCATAAGGCATCCTAACTAATTGACTAATAAGATGGATACCTTATCTGTAGTTTTTTTAGTTTAAAAAAATAATGCTCACAACAGAAGATAATCATGTAACCTGTGTATAATTAGGATAATTCCTAATTATCGATTTGAAAACTTCCGAATAATATCAACCTCCGGAAAATAATAAAATGTCAAATTTATGGTTATTCACCACGACTTGTTTTATTTCGGATAGTAAAACCCTTTCCCCTTCTTTTTTGTCAGTTTAGATTTTTGGTCACCTTTCAGAGGTTATGCATTTATTGTAGGTAATAAGTCAAATGCATATTCTTTGTTGTAGAGAAAGAATGGTCATCAAACAAGAAAAAAAATCGCTTTACTGAAATTCCAAGGTTATTGGTCCGGAAGATGTATAGAAATAATGGTCATCTATCTAAAGAAACATTTTTGTATTGATAAAGAAAATGCCAGCCTACAAGAATTATTGATTCCTTTATAAGTCACTTGAATGATAAACATCGTTCTTGAGGCCCAAAGTGTTTGAAGAATTTCGTGCAGCGACTTACTTAACAAGGAACTATTTGACCAGTGCACTGGTGTCTTCCCCCAGCAAGCCACATACCTGAAGACTATACTAGATAGCCATAAATTTTACCGAGAGATTGACAGGTAGGTAGTTGTGGACCCGAGGGAGTAAGCGCGATTTCGGAAGATTATCTGGAAGGTGGACACGGACATTTACTGATTTACAAAGGACCCGAAGGGGGTGAAGTGAAAAGAACCAGCAAATGAACTACCCGGGATGGAAAAAAAAGAAAATCTTGTGTACGGACTAGAACATTGATCTTCACACTTTACAAATAAGGCGTTTTCTTCGTGCAGATTGTGGGCGTCTCCCTCCTTGGCGGAGCGGCAAGAAAATGATGAGGTGATCATTGCTTTAAAACCTTGGGCGGTGGGTGGCAAGCGGGGCGACTTGATGCTCATGTCGCCTGTGTATTTACTGTTGGCGATATTTAAACAGGTGCTGCAAGGAGGTGAAGCCGGTTTTCGCCTTTTGACAAAGAGAAATTAAGCTCGATACAAAGGCGTGCCTCTCTGCATTGGCTGTTTACTAAGGAATTGAAATGGCACACTGTCGGAGGCGTTTTGACTGGCATGTTAAGGCATTTTTAATGGTTGGTCGGTGTGGGTTCCTCTAACTTTGAGTTTTCCAGTTTGAGCGATCCTTTTGTCAGCATGTGGGTAAAATCTTGAATCTCTCTCTCTCTCTCTCTCTCTCTCTCTCTCTCTCTCTCTCTCTCTCTCTCTCTCTCTCTCTCTCTCTCTCTCTCTTTTTCCATAAGATAGCAGGGGAAAATCTCGGCGATGGGTCTCGAAATCAAGTCTGTGTTGGAAGCTGCATAAAATTAACATACAACAGAAATCTCATGAGGAGCTCATGAACCCATATACAAATAATTACGTCACTTCCTTTAATCATGGAAGCGTTATCGTTCTTTTCTATATATAAGATCCCTTCTTACTACCATTCAGTCTAACTTTGATCACTTTTTCTTTTGTTATGTTTTTTCTTTCACAGAAACAAACCACAAGAGCACGGTGAACTTTTTCTTTTCCATTTTCCATTAGTACAACTTTTTATCTTTATTTCTTATCCTTTGTAACCTCTTCATCAATATTCCTAAGGTACTCACGAGTTCTTCAGCGTTCCTGATACTTTAGTCTCTCTCTCTCTCTCTCTCTCTCTCTCTCTCTCTCTCTCTCTCTCTCTCTCTCTGCTATATATATATATATATATATATATATATATATATATATATATATATATATATATATATATATATATATATATACAGTAATATGTAAAATATTTGCAAAGATCGTAAGACCATATTAGGCCGAATAAAAAGAAATAAAAAGACAGCTTGACTTTAATCGACCAAGAGAACAGATAGGCTTTTAAAAGTGGATATTGAACAATTGACCATATCCATTTGATTAACCAGCTAATAGAGTAATCAACTGGTTATGGCAAACCACTGCGTGTGGCATTTAGAAACTATGAGAAAGCTGTTGATTCTCTCAAAACTTCAGCAGTAATAAAAGTACCCCAAAGACAAGGAACAGATGCATTTCATGTTAGAACACTAAGATATCTATCTATCATAGAAGTACAACAATTCTTAAACTACCTAAGATAGTGAGGAAATTTTAATTGAGAATGTAGCTAGACCCGGGGGGGGGGTTTCATCTTTCCTAAATTATTCACAATATGCTAGAAGTTTTTAGCAATTTGGATTGGTAAAATGTAAGAATTAGCTTTACTAGGGAATACCTTGGCAACTTAAGATTTATAGATGACAATTCTATTTAGTGATACATGGGAGGAATTGCTAAAGATGATAAGAGATTTGAATACAAAAAGTAGAAATGAAGGACTGAATTAATATGAATTGAACTAAGATGTTCAATGAAAATGCAGAGGGGTTATGGATGATCCTCAGGAGACTGTTTCCCTAAGACATTAGACCAAAATCCAGACAGTGATAAACATGGGAGGGAGAGCTTCTGGTAAACAAATCAAGATTATGAAAAATAAAATGCCATCTACCAACATTAACTTACGCATTAGAAACTTGGAGCATTAGAACATATGCTAGTTACAACTCAAAGACCTATGGAAAGAATAATGGTGGGAATAACTATAAGAAACAGAAAAAGAGCAACATAGATACGAGAGGAAACTAAAGTAGAGGATATGCTAACATGTAAGGAATAGAATTGGACGTGGGAAGCACTTATAAAGAGAATGACAGATAATAAATGAACATTAAGAATAATATGATCGCAAACGAAGTAGGGTAAAGAACAGAAGACGATGGATTGACGAGCTAACAAAATTTGCGGGAATAGACTGGCGTGGAAAGACCATAAACAGACGGGAGTGGAAGGACATGTCTGAGGCCTATGTCCTGCTGTGGACTAACTACGGCTTATGATGATTTGTGTATATGCGTGTGTGTGTGTGTGTGTGTTAATGAATACTTGTAGGGGAAAATGGCGATACCAAAGACAGCTTCTAATCGGTTACCTAAACCCTTTAATCCTCCTAGCCTAAACCGTAGTCTATAATATATTTGGTTAACCAACCTTTTTTTTTCTTTTTTATTCCTCTGGCTTACTTGCTATTAAATAAACAAGAAACCAACTAATGTAGCTAGTAATATATGACCATATAATTTGTTTTATTTATTCTTCTGCCGTTGCGCCATATCGGGTAGATCTCCACCACATTAGATTTCACGATTCACTTTATATTCTGATCCTAACTGCACTATGTAAATACGGAGGGATTATTCATCCAGCATTTGACATTTGATTA
>NC_090757.1:81541995-81550750 GCF_036898095.1 Palaemon carinicauda
TGTCGTTATTGATCTGGCTTTGATTGAGATTGAAGTGTTTGACAAGATTGTTGTAGAGAACAGTGTCATAACAGAAGGTCATTATTGCAAAGGCAAGGAGAAAATACGCCATAATCACAGCAAACAGCGATCAAAAGTAGAATGACTTTTCTGAAACTGTAAAAAAAACTATCACATTTAATTGTACAACAAAAATAATTAAAATGTATAGCATAGTGATTTTTTTCTTTTGGCAAGTTTTTTTGAAAACAGTAGAATTATGTATAAGAATTCTTATTACTGATTCCTCATGATGTTATCATTCTGCACTTTTTGATAATTCATGCAACGTCCTT
The DNA here is from genome assembly GCF_036898095.1 of Palaemon carinicauda. Lineage (NCBI taxonomy): Eukaryota > Metazoa > Arthropoda > Malacostraca > Decapoda > Palaemonidae > Palaemon > Palaemon carinicauda. Next base: position 81,542,331 of record NC_090757.1, read on the forward strand.
GGTCCAATGGTTGCGGAGATAAGTAGCAAAAAGGGGGTGACTATTTCAGCTATTTCGCCGCCTGAGGGAAATGTGTTAAGTAACCAAATGTTGTTCTTGGACCTTCAATCGGTGGATTCCTGAAGAGTTTAGCTCTGGATATAATATTGCATACAACCCCACCAGTAGTGCTACTCTAGTATCTGTCGTTCAGTCGTTGCTCGTCGGTGCTGAATATTAAAACCATTGAAATTTTTATCATTATTAAAATTATTATTGTTATTAAAATGATTAAGATGGCCTCTTTTCCCCAGTTATGGTAGCGTACTGGAAACGTCCCTGCCTGGTGATCTGCCAGACTGGGGTTTGGGTTGCGCTCAAACTCGATAGTTTTTTTCTGGTAGTATCTGCAACCTCACTATCCTTGAAAGCTAAGGATGAAGGGTTTGGGGGAACCTATAGGTCTACCTGCTGAGTCATCACCAGTCATTGCTTAGCCCTCTCTGGTCCTAGCTTAGATGGAGAGGGACTTGGGCGCTGCTTATATTCGTATGTGGCCAGTCCCTAGCGCATTGTCATTGTCCCTAATCCCTGCCATTCATGACCTGGGTATGTGGGCCAAATTCGTAAATTTTATTTGAACATCAAAAACCAGGTCAACATATCTTGGTTACTTTCAAGATTTATGAACTTGCTGATATTTGTTCGACGAATTTTAATTTTAGTGGTAAAGTATGTGTTTTTACAGCCTATAACAAAACTCTTATTTAAACGTCTGCTTAAAAGATTTCATATCTTATTATCCAACACAACCTCTTAACAAATGACTTCTGTGCACATCCTAGCGTATAACAACGTAAACCAATCTTAAAAAAGTTCAATCAAACAGCTTTTATATTAAGGTTTTCTTTATTTTTTTTTTTTTTGCTAAAAGCATTTTAGAGAGAGAGAGAGAGAGAGAGAGAGAGAGAGAGAGAGAGAGAGAGAGAGAGAGAAGACTGCAATTTTACCATTTATATAGATTGAAGACCTGAAAGGTACCGAAATTATTTACCTATTTTGGAAATGGCAAACATATGATCATGACCTGAAATGCTGTCCAGATTTCCTCGGGATACCACAAAACGTCTAAGAAACTGACTTCTTTTCCTCAGTTTCTTAATTTAAGCAGAATTGGTTTCTGGTCATGTATGTCGGTTTTAATATGGAGAAATTGAAATATTATTAATTATTAGACACCTAATAAGGAACGTAGTTGCGTGACGTGCTGTATTTCGACAACCTCTAGTACCATAGAGTAGCATTTTCCATTCCTCCGTGTAGTGTTGGAACTAATAAGAGGTTTTTATTGGAGAGTATTTACACACACAAGCACATACACACACACACACATATATATATAAATTTCCATATTCTCTCTATGAAGATATGCTTTCAGAAAAGGGGTGAGATTAGCCATCAGAGATTTCATTACTTTAATTTCTCTTTCAAGGAGGATAGTATTGCTAGTTATTTCATTCGAAAATACACTTGTTATGATAAAATTAATTGCACTATATTTTCAACGTTATCATACAGAACAATCTCCTGCAAGTTTAACACCAAAAATCTCTCTCTCTCTCTCTCTCTCTCTCTCTCTCTCTCTCTCTCTCTCAACATTATTCTCAAATTCCAGTTCGTGGTCTGGTTTAATTACTTTTCGTGATAATGTGTAATCACTCTTCAAGGCCAGTCGCATACGAGTGATGACAGAATACGGATGCTGCGGAAAGCCAACATTGTATAGAATACTGGGCTTCAGATGGATTGTAGGCATGAGAAATGAGAATGCCATTAGTGGAAGTCGTTCCTATCTCTCTCTCTCTCTCTCTCTCTCTCTCTCTCTCTCTCTCTCTCTCTCTCTCTCGTTCTTCTTCCCTTGACGAATCGACCAACATTTTGGTGTCGGAAGGAGGAGATGTTAGGAAGAATGAGTAGTAAATGCCTAGTAATGAAGAACGACAGAGATGGAGAGGGTATCCAAGTACCCTAGGACATTTATATGGTGTGAATGATAGCCGAGGCATTGTATGGGGAACAAGAACGGATTATGAGCAGGAGAAATGGAAAAGGTAAAGTTGTTGGTCGGTCGGTCGGATGGTTATTGAGCCTTCGCCGCTCAAGTCTTGGCATTTAGTTGAATGTGGTCAAATTCCTATTAATGGGAGATAATGGTTAAATACAACTTATTGGGTCTCTTTACAATTGATTCATATTTTTAATGAGGACGTAGTATATAGCATATAAAAAAAAAATTCAGTCTAAAGAATGCATGGAAACCATTAGCTACTATTGCTCTGATGGTAGCAATTCTCTTTTAAGGGTTTTACGAAAATGGGGTAGTTGTGTTTCTCGTCATTTGGATTCGAAAAAATGTAAGCAACGATCACTGTCACATTCGCATTTGAATGACTGAATTCTAGAAAGCACTTTGTGCAAAAAACTTACACCCTCCTATATATATATATATATATATATATATATATATATATAAAATATATATATATAGATATATATATATATATATATATATATATAGTATTAGATGTTCTTTGTTCATGTTTGCGTGTACTCTTCTATGAATTGTAAACAAGCTTGTTTTTTCATATACTGTATGTGTTTTCAGTGTCTATTTAACTCAAGAACCGAGTTCCTAAAAGAGAACAGATTGAAGTTTTTTTTTTATGATACCATTCCTCAACCGGCAGTAAGTAAACATTGCCTGGAGGACGGATATTACTTTTGATTCATTTGCATTCACGAGTGCGGCTGCACAAAAATAATTAGACAGAGAATAGTTTCGTTATTCTTCAAGGCTGACCAGGTGTTCTTCCTTAAAAGCATCGTGCCAAGGGAACCCTCGAAAAATAGACAACGAAGATTTGGAGTTCTCTTGACATTATCAACATCCTTGGAAGTGAGTGAAGCAGATTTTTAAAAGTTCATTTCAAAAGCACCATTCTGGAAAGCTGCCTTTACAGAAAAAATAAATAGCTGCTGCTATATTCAAATTGTAGATTTGTCCGGATTGATAAATGGTGATCAGAGGAATTCATTAAACCTACAGTAGTTGTTTAGACTCTAGAATGTCGGAAGGCGTGTCAGACTTCAAAATATATTGATTGAATGGTCATTTAGAAATTCATCATAATAAAGGTTAACGAGTTAGGAGAAGCAGTTACGAAGGTTAGCACATAATCTCTCTCTCTCTCTCTCTCTCTCTCTCTCTCTCTCTCTCTCTCTCATTAATTTTCATCATATTTTTTATTAAAATCTTTCATTTTGATTAAATTAGTAGACACAGCTTTTTTTCACTCGCATTATTATGCATTCTTAATATACAATCACTCAAATGATGGAAACTCGTACAAACTCCCAGATTTGTAATCAATCATTACTTTATTGAAATGTAAATATTTTGCTACATTTTTATGAGCCCTTTATTATGATATAATTTTTTTTCCTTATGGATACCTGCCTCGTAATTTTTTATTATATAGCATTATTATATCTTTTCATATATATATATATATATATATATATATATATATATATATATATATATATATATATATATATTTATATAACCATATGTCTACATTCGGGAGATGGAATTCATGCAAAGAGAGTAGCATCATCTGGATATGCAATAAGCATATTTTCTAGGCCAAACCACTTAACATGCTTTTATATTATGAAAAGTGATAAGCAGAGAACATTACCTTGAGGAACGCAAAATATTACCTTCCTATAATATTTATGGTGCTCATCAATCTATACAATATTCAATGTATATATATATATATATATATATATATGTGTGTGTGTGTGTGTGTGTGTGTGTGTGGCAGGTCATTCGTATTTAGTTACAGTTCTTGACCTATACCGAAATTGTTAGTAGTCAAATTCTTTTTACACATTACAAGATTTTCAGTATTCAATTGATCGTGTGTGTGTGTGTGTTTTTTTTTTATACATATTTAGCTTTTTTGACTGTAATTAATATCTTTTGTAGGCCTATATCGCTTTTGTTTTTATTTCTGCGAGTTATGTTCTATTTGTGTTTGAAACTTTTGATTTCCTTCTACATGTACGAATTTGTAGTTAGTGTTTGTATATCTTGTGTAGCTTTGAAAGTTGGACTATATCCCGAAACGCTGGCTAATTTCAAAGATAAATCTGCAATGCCTGGCGTATGACTACTCGGAGAGGGAGTACTTAAACCCTGGAGAAATACACTCGAAAACCACAATTTCCCATAAATTGTCTATAATGTGTTGTAATTAGGAAAGGGGGGGGGGGTTAGAAGGGTTTAATCTGTGTGCTTATATATCTAAATATTTAGCCATCAGTTTTGAAGGGTCGCATACACTAACGTATATATATATATATATATATATGTATGTATATATATATATATATATATATATACATATATATGTATATATATATATATATATATATATATATATATATATATATAAAATGCTATTTGTCACTAACAAAGTGAATTTAATATCAACCACAAATTATTATTATTATCATTATTACTAGCCAAGCTACAGCCCTAGTTGGAAAAGCAAGATGCTATAAGCCCAAGAGCTCCAACAGGAAAAAATATCCCAGTGAGGAAAGTAAATGAGGACATGAATAAATGATTAGAACAAATTAACAATAAATCATTCTAAAAACAATAACAACGTCAAAACAGATATGTCATATATAAACTATAAAAAGACTTATGTCAGCCTGTTCAACACAAAAACATTTGCTGCCACTTTGAACTTTTAAAGTTCTACTGATTCAACTACCCGATTAGGAAGATCATTCCACAAGTATGTCATAGCTGGAATAAAACTTATAGAATACTGTGTAGTATTAAGCCTCATAATGGAGAAGGTCTGGCTATTAGAATTAACTGCCTGCCTATTATTACGAATATGGTAGAATTGTCCAGGAAGATCTGAATGTAAAGGATGGTCAGAGTTATGAAAAATCTTATGCGACAGGCATAATGAACTAATATCTTGATCAGGAATAAGAAATTTAATAGACCGTAAGTTTCTGTCCAACAAATTAAGATGAGAATCAGCAGAAGAACAATACTCAAAACAAGGTAGAATGAAAGAATTAAAACAATTCTTCATAATAGATTGATCACCGAAAATCTTGAAAGACACTCAAAAAGCCAATTTTTTCTGCAATTAAAGAAGACACAGACCTGTGTTTCTCAAAAGTAAATTTGTTGTCGAGAATCACACCTAAAATTTCAAGTCATACAAAGTTAAAGAAACATTATCAATACTGAGATCCGGATGTTGAGGAGCCACTGTCCTCGATCTACTTACAATCATGCTTTGAGTTTTGTTAGGATTCAGCTTCATACCCCATAATTTGCACCATGGACTAATTATAGCTAGATCACTGTTAAGGGATTCAGCAACCCCAGATCTACATTCAGGGGATGGAATTGATGCAGAGAGAGTAGCATCATCTGCATATGCAACAAGCTTGTTTTCTAGGCCAAACCACATGACATGTGTATATACTGTATTATGAAAAGTAAAGGGCCAAGAACACACCCTGTGAAACACCAGATATCACATTCCTATACTCAATATGGTGCCCATTAACAACAACTCTTTTGAGATGTATTACTTGAAAAATCAATGATAATGCTAAGAAACGACCTACCCACTCCCAACTGCAATTTGTCACTAGCACAGTGATTTTGATATCAACCACAACTGGCATTTAATATAGAATTCAACGTTGGCAATATATACCCTGTGAAAATTATATTATGATAAATGCTTCTGGCTGGGCAAGGACTCGAACCTACTCATCATAAATAACCACGTATTGCAAACTCTTCCGTGAGCTACCATGGTGGAGGTGGGTCGATTTCAAGTCTAAGAACAAATCCCCGAATTTGATAGGAATATGCACAGTGGACTTGAAATTAACTTATCTGTTGATGGTTCATTTGGTAGTCTACTGTTGTCATTGTTTCGGCTCAGAGGCATAGGTTCTAGTCCTTGTCCAGCCAAAAGCAATTATCGTAAAATAATATCGATTGGTTATATATTCCCAAGGCTAAATACCATATTAAATACCACATGTAGTTGATATTTACACACACACACACACACACACACATATATATATATATATATATATGTGTGTGTGTGTGTGTGTGTGTGTGTGTGTGTGTGTGCAGAGAGAGAGAGAGAGAGAGAGAGAGAGAGAGAGAGAGAGAGAGAGAGAGAGAGAGAGAGAGAGAATGTCCTTTTGAGTATATTTCACGTACATTAATGTACCTTTTATATTCATAGTCTGCTTTCTTCGTACCAAGCAAGGCCACTAGCAGTCTGCATGATATAAAGATATATGGTTTCTTACTTAATTTTGCTTCATGGAAGCGATTATGCACAAGACGTTTATCAAGTATTTTAACGTTTAGAGATAAGAATACTTAGGTATTATACATTGGATAGTTTTAAATGGTTTGGTTTTATTAACAGACTGGTTGTAAATACATTGTGCCGGAAAGCTTTCTTCGGCATCAACAGAAAAATAAAGTAGCCTAGATCTAGCAGTTTGATGACGTCTAAGGATTGTGATGTTGGTATTCAGCCTCTGTATATTATTCTGATGATTACCTTCCTGATACCGAATCTTCTACTGTCGTCCGAGTGTGCTGAAGCTTGGATTCTGTAACAGTTGCGTTCGATGGTGGCGCGTGATGAATTTTTGATATTGGATTTCCTGCTTTGAAATCTCTCTCTCTCTCTCTCTCTCTCTCTCTCTCTCTCTCTCTCTCTCTCTCTCTCAAAACATTATAAGAGGAGAAACAGGTGTTCAGTGTCATCATTATCTTGATTGTTGATATATGTTATTAATTTTGTTGTTGATTGTGATGGTGACTTTTCCTTGTACAACGAATTATCGAAATATATGGAATTCGACTGTTTCAGCATCAGCATTGTTTTCCCCAGTTTGATAGACCTCAGAGAGAGAGAGAGAGAGAGAGAGAGAGAGAGAGAGAGAGAGAGAGAGACTTGGCATTCCGGCACGTCTCTCTACCTGGGCGTTCTTTCGACCATTAGTCTTACCTAACGCTTTTCCCGTCTGTCCGGGTACTATATTGGCCATTAAGTGCCTCGATTACTATCACCCGTGCGCCTATCTCCCGTCGGTGATGACAGCTCGTTATGTAGAAACAACCTTCAAAAATGCCAATAGTTGGGTGAAACGCCCAAGAGATCTGCCTTGACTCTTCAAAGGTTAAACATGCTTGCGGTTGTATCTCATAGGGTTTGTACGGCGAGTGTGTGTTACCATTTGCTTTTAAGGCAATTGTACTTGCATGATTACCTCCCAACTGTTCTTGGTGCAGTAAGGAGAACTGTGCATTGCCTATTCAAGACGACTGAGCTTTTACTTAGGGGCTGCCTTATTACTGGAGCTCCCGTCTGGCCGGAAGGGCAAGACTGTTTACAACAACAGCGACTGTGCGTATTGGGCCAGTGATTGTTGTATACAAAAAATATCATTTTGTTTTTCTTTTTTCTTTTTTAACTAAAGTGTAATTGAGCGAAAAAAATCAGGTAGTAAAGAATAATCAGCCAGGGACTAAGTACGTTCTAGCAAGATTGATAATGGCTACCTTAAAAGGCAAAGTTTATCCATTTATTGTTGACCTTTGGGAGAGAAGCATATTGCTCACTAGAGCATAATGGCTGCAAGTAATAAACAATTAAAAATTTTAACCTTTTTTATTGTTAAAATGTCATATGAAGTACGTATTTTGTGCTTTCAAATTGATTATTATTATTATTATTATTATTATTATTATTTTAAATTTTTGAGTTTTGTATAATTCGTAATACAAGGCACCTTTGGGGTAGGATAAGCATCTTTAAGAAATTAACAAAGATTGATATTTGGAGAGAAATTTCTGCCTGCCAAGCCGTTGTGAAATACAAGCAGATATGACCGTAATTAACTACAAAAACTAGGCTAGCAACAGATGATAATCAACATTATGATGATGTCACTGTCGGTCTTTATCCTATTCAAGTTGTGGCGCACACAGTGCATGTGGTTTTTTTTTTTTTTTTTTTTTTTTTTTTTTTTTTTTTTTTTCATATATCCTTGGTTGTCATTGTAAATGTAAGACGCCCATCAACGACGTTATTTTCAACCGGACTGCGGTATGTGATTTGTCTAGTGTCCTTTGCAAGCTACGTCGCTTCTCAGCGTCCGAGGTATCCGATCTAATAGGGTGAAATGTCCCAAAATCATAGTATTCGAAGAATGATGTCTCTCTCTCTCTCTCTCTCTCTCTCTCTCTCTCTCTCTCTCTCTCTCTCTCTCTCTCTCTCTCTCTCTCTCTCTCT
>NC_090757.1:81551250-81553750 GCF_036898095.1 Palaemon carinicauda
GGTAAGTACATAAAAGTAAAAATTCTTGTTTCTTCGAAAAGAAAGTTTTCCGCACGCGAAAGACAGAGAGAGAAAGTTAATAATATCGCCTGAATAGAATGAAGATCACGTTATAATGTTGTTTAATCACATCCGATTGTGAGAGGCGATGGTTGCAATGGTTGTGGGCATGCCCTTATATGGCTGAATAAGTAACCCTGTTCAGGTAACCGTTTGGATATATTAAATTGCAGTAGTTGTTTGACTTATTTTTTTTTCTTCACCAATTCCGAGAGAAAATGGGCGTGTGCGCACTCAACGTTTCGGAATCATGATTACGAAATGGACCGTGCGAATTTCAGAATTTCGTCTGGCGCCAGAAATCTGGGAAGAGGGGCTACCGGAAAGGACTTATTTTACCTAGAACATTCCTCCGGTCTGCCATTTTCGAGTATTTAGCCTCGTAAAGAGCATGACGCGGCCATTTAATCATATGAGGTCAGCATCTTGATAGTTATTTATGGGTGAGGGATTGAAATTTTGGGATGGGCGTAGAGGATTTGTTAAGTGGTGATAGACCCTTCCATTAGCCTACAAAGCCATGTTCTTGCACGGCGTTGTATGAAGATTTATGGCGCTTCTCTGGCGATCGTCATTTCTACCGATTTGCATGAAGAGACAGGTAGCGCGTAAGGGAGGGGTTTATCCGAAAAGGGGGGTACTTGTGTTAAAAAGTACCTTTTTAACTTGAAAATAATCAAGATGGTTTTTTTACGTTTTTTATAGCTTAGGCTATCCGTTATTATTGGCCTTACCTAGCTCATTCTCTGGAGTTGTACCTTAACAAATATTATTATTATTATTATTATTATTATTATTATTATTATTATTATTATTATTATTGCTACTACTACTACTACTACTACTACTACTACTACTACTAGCCAAGCTACAACACTGGTTGGAAAAGCAAGATGCTGTAAGCCCAAGGGCTCCAAAAGGAAAAAGTAGCCCAGTGAGGAAAGGAAAGAAGGAAATCTATAAATGATGAGAACAAATTAACAAAAAATCAATCTAAAAACAGTAACAACGTCAAAACAGATATGCCATATATAAACTATTAACAACGTCAAAACTGATATGTTATATATAAACTATAAAAAGACTCATGTCAGCCTGGTCAACAAAATAACGTTTGCTGCAACTATGAACTTTTGAAGTTCTATTGATTCAACTACCCGATTAGGAAGATCATTCCACAACTTGGTCACAGCTGGAATAAAACTTCTAGAATACTGTGTAGTATTGAGCCTCATGATGGAGAAGACCTGGCTATTAGAATTAACTGCCTGTCTAGTATTACGAACGGGATAGAATTGTCCTGGTAGATCTGAATGTAAAGGATGGTCAGAGTTATGAAAAATCTTATGCAACATGCATGATGAACTAATTGAACGACGGTGCCAAAGATAAATATCTAGATCAGGAATAAGGAATTTAATAGACCGCAAGTTTCTGTCCAACAAATTAAGATAAGAATCAGCAGCTGAAGACCAGACAGGAGAACAATACAAGAAACAAGGTAGAATAAAAGAATTAAAACACTTCGTCAGAATAGATTGATCACCGAATATCTTGTAAGACTTTCCCAGTAAGCCAATTTTTTGTGCAATTGAAGAAGACACAGACCTAATGTGTTTCTCAAAAGTAAATTTGCTGTCGAGAATCACACCTAAAATTTTGAAAGAGTCATACAAATTTAAAGAAACATTATACTGAGATCTGGATGTTGAGGAGCCACCATCCTTGACGTACTTACAATCATACTTTGAGTTTTGTTAGGATTCAACTTCATACCCCACTGGTGTTTGATTAGCTCTTAAGAAATTTCTACCAGACCTTTTATGTGGGCCTCCATGTACAATAAGTATTTTTTTTTTTACTTTTAATAATACAGTAAGTATTGATGAAGCATAACCTTTAAGGTATCAGATTCCCAGCAAAAGTGCAGAATACACATGAGTGTAGAAGGCGGCATAGACAAGGAAACGACGGGACAAACCATCGAAGTTCCCGTGCCCATTGTTGAGGCATTTGAGACCTTACTAGGTACCATGTTGCCTGACCTGTCACAACTCTTGACTGCACTCTGCCTTCTGCCCAGTGTCTGATTTAAGTCATACGTTCACCTGCCTGTGCCTACTGCCTGTCTTGGACTGAGAACTGGTAAAACTGTTTCAAAGCAAAAGAATTAATGGCAAATCAGAGTTCCCGGTCTGCATTTGCCCCTCGTGTGGGATGGCTTTAAGTCTTGTAAGACTTATTCAATAAGGCATTTTTTTGTGCAATTGAAGAAGACACAGACCTAATGCGTTTTTCAAAAGTAAATTTGCTATGGAGAACCACACCTAAAATTTTAAAAGAGGTACACAGAGTTATGGAAACATTATAAATGCTGAGATCCGAACGTTTAGGAACCACTGTCCTTGACCTACTTACAGTCATACTTTCAGTTTAGTTA
>NC_090757.1:81558750-81631250 GCF_036898095.1 Palaemon carinicauda
TCCATGTTGGTTTTGTGGGCGGTCTTCACCGACTTCAACTCACTTCAGGATGAAGCGAAGTGGTCACTGAATTCTTAGGATCGCTGTTGAAGTTCATTAATGAGACATGGCCCTTACTACGCATTGCCATAGAGAGCTGTCTTGATTGAATTATAAGAAATGGTCTTCCTTTTAATTATTTGTGAAGGAATTGTGTATTGTTTAGATGCCCAAATATTTCCAATATATAAACTAATGTTTTATTGTAAAAAATCATATGATATTGCTTAATCTCTCTCTCTCTCTCTCTCTCTCTCTCTCTCTCTCTCTCTCTCTCTCTCTCTCTCTCTCTCTCTCTCTCTCGTTAAAAATCGTGTATTTGGACGCCAGAAATGTAAATGACAAGCGGAGAAAGGTCAGGTAAATATGCTTTAGAAGTCGGCTACTAAACTAAATACAAGATAGGATTTTTTTTTCTTCCAAGACACAAACTTTCCTACTTCTGCATCCTTGAGATATTGTGGACTCATGTCTCTAAGACAAACTCCTTTAGCCATCCCATGGTGTGTCAAGGAAAACAAAAACAGCCAGTCGGTAAACGTCTCAAAAAGGGAGAGGGTCTCGTTCTAGCTTTTCTGCTTCAATGTCATCGTTTGGCGATGTAATGGTTATGGGTTGTATACTGTACTTGGTTTTCAATGTATTTTTAACGCGGTTTTTAGTTTTCATGCAGTGCTTTAATTTTAAGATTTTATTTGTATGTTGACTTTTTATTGCATTATTACAAAGTCGAAAAGGTATGAATAGATAATCTGTTTGGTAGCAATTTTGCAGATTCCAGAAAATTATACTTTTTTTTTTTATTTTAGATCTATAATCGTTATAAAAATTTATGTTCGCAACTTTGCATTTGTGTTGTTTGTGTTGATTGTGTTGTTTGTGCAATTACTCACAGACGCTTAAGTTAACCATTGAAAGTAAAAATTTATTGAAGACATTTCATATCGCCGGTTTTTATTCACGTTTCTAAAGGTAAATCGTGGTGTGTTTGTGAAACGATGGAATTGTTAAATGTAATTGCAATGGCAATAATGTAATGCTGAATGTACATAGATAGATTTGAACCCGTTAACTCATGCACGGCATTTCTTCAGTTGCTCTTTCCTCTTGGTAAGGGTAGAAGAAACTCTTTAGGTATGGTAAACAGCTCTTCTAGGAGAAGAACACTCCAAAATCAAACCATTGATCTCTAGGCCTTGGTAGTACCATAGCCTCTGTGCGATGGTCTTTCTCTGTCTAGGTGGTAAAGTTTCTTGCTTGAGGATACACTCGGGCACAGTTTCATCTTATTCTCTTTTTATAGTTTACATATGAAAGATTTATTTTAATCTTGTCACTGTTCTTAAATTATTTTATTTAAATGTTTATTGCTTCTCATTTAGTTTATTTATTTTCTTATTTCCTTTAGTCACTGGGCTATGTTTCCGTCTTGGAGCCCTTGGGTTTATAGCATCCTGCTTTTCCAACTAGGGTTGTAGCTTAGCTTGTAATAATGATAATGATAATAATGATCATAGTGTTCGCTTCGTTTTCGTCTTTCTAGGACACAGGATTACCTACTTTTATTAATATGGCTTTATATCTCGTGGAAAGTTTAAGATGTTTTTTTTTTTTTTTTCATTATACTATCATCTTTCTTATTTTGCTCATCATATTAATTTTGAAAAGCTTGCATACGGGAAAATATTTACATAGCATTCTTATTAGGATTAATAACGTTGTTAAATTTGCTATTGTTGTGTTATCTTTCTCTTCTTGCTTGAAATATTGATTGCACCTTAATCGGTATATTTTTTTTCTTCATAACTTGGTATCATTGTTTTTTATTTTTCGCAAATAGGAACAATTCTTCTTCCTGATATAGGTTTTTCACTGCATCGGATGAACTTCTTACTTGACTCTACATAGTTTTCCCGTAACCCATTTCACAAGGAAAGAATACCTTCTATACTGTAGTCTCTGAAGTGAAGTTTATACTGTTAGTGCCCTTCTTGTGATACACTGTTTGCAGTTACTTAGGATTTTTGCAGAAGGATTGACTTAACAGCGTATAATATGCTCAATATAATCATACACTGTAGTTGTGTGTTTATGTAAAATATTTTTTTTTCTTTTCCTTTAATCTCTTAGCTGCACCCCTTTTTAGTCATCTAATAATTTGCCTCAGTTTCTCATACCTCCTCCCTTTTTTCCATAATAGTGATCAGTTTCTCGTTATGCTCCAGTTGTACCTCAGCACATGCTTAGTGGCTCCTGCAGCCTCAGTTCCAGACCGTATCTCCCATGACACTATATTCTGATACTATAGAATCATGAATTATTCAGAATCAATGTACAGTGTATTTCCCGTACGCAGACAATTGCCACTGGGAAAAATTGCCCATCTAGGAAAACTGCCTCTGGAAAAACTAATTAGCTCTGGTTCTGAATCTACTGTTTATCGTTCAACATTTTCTCGTTAATTATCATTTTGTTAAATGTCTTCAAATCATTATTATTATTAACGAAATTATTAATTAGGCCTACCCATTGAATGAGTTTGTAACAACTGACATTCCTACCTTTACTGCCTCTTTATCCTTCAAAATGGTGCGTCGGTTTAATCGACATACAATTTTTCACAAATTTCTTACAACTATTCGGTATTACTGCCCGAGTGAACATGGCAACGATATACACGTTAATGATCAAGAGTTTGTGTGTCATGAACATGATAAATAATGACAATACAGACACTTACTGGGTGTGTAACCAACAAAAACAAATAAACAAAAAACTGAAAGACGAGACGATGACATTGAAGTTTTGAAACGTGGACGAACTTATGTAATTGCCGACGAACCAGAATGAATTATCTTACAGAAGACTTTATATAACAAAATAATTGAACTTGTAAGTTGTGAAAAGGCTTTTCTCAACTGGTTATTGGTAATTTCCCCTATGTCTCTCGTAATATGTGTTTCTGCCTTTATTTACAATAGCTCGTTTTTGGTTGATCTGGTTTTAAATTAAACAAGAATACCACCGCAACATCAAATTCCCTTTGAAACTGCGACATTTGTCTGTACTTGCCTTTGTGTCAAGCCAATATGTTATTAGGTGTTATATGTTTTCTTCAGATGATACGATGCCACAGGAATTTCTCGCTTATTTTGAAACTACGTATATTGCAATTGAGAGAGGAACATAGAATAAGAGGCGAAGTGTTACACCATATCCGATTTGTTTCTGGGGCGTCTATAGCCTCGTTGCAAATTCCTTACCACTCTCATATAATGTTCTTGTTAAATCAGTAGTTAACGCCCACCCAAAAACCTGGACACTAATTAGAGCACTCAAGGATGAGGACGCCTAGCAACAGTTAAGCGAATTCATTTTGAATGAGGCGATTCACCTCTTGATAAAGAAAAGTACAGATATGTGAATACCAGAATAGAGAATATAAATTAGTCCTATACAGTACTTATGTGATGATAGGACGTGGTATTTACGTCATTTTTAATAAAGAAGCCATTTTTAAAATATAACTAATCATGGTGTTATCTTATAAATTGCTCATTCCGTTTTTATGTTGTTTTTTTTTTTTCATTGTTTTTATGTCATCCTTTTTAAATTGAATATGAAAATCGATGGTAGTATTCATGGTCGTAATATTTCTTAATAGGAAATTTTCCTTGTGGCAATATTCATTGCGCCATATTTTCTTCTTACATTTAAGAAATTTTCATCTTTTTAATACTTGATGCCATTGTCGTACCCAAATCTTTATTGTTGTTGCTATAACGTGTTTACTGCGTTTTTAAATAGGAGGTCAAACCATTTGCAATGTGTAGATAGCACAGTACCTTGTTCGTTTAAACGAAGAGGGAGCGGATTTTGTGGTAAACAAAGTGAAAAATATTTGACAAAAGAACTGCGAACGTAATTGAAAACTTGAACGGAATGTGGATATTATTTGTAACTTGGAACGGTGTCATTTATCAAAAGGGCAGAAAATTTGATTTACAATTTTAAACGAGGTGACTTGATTGTAAATACTGAAATTTGATTAATAATTAAAATCTGGAACTCAATTATTGGTTTAACCGTGATGAAAATGAATTTATAATTAAACAGAAATTCTTGTTAGTGACTCGGAAGCCTGTGTGTTTGATTAGAGTTTAATGGCAGCGGACGTAGAATCATAGACCACTCTCGTTGATTATATCTGTTGCATACAGATGCTGCGCCCGATGACAGAACTCCTTTGTTGCACTGTTTATGATGTCTGATTGTGTCTGCCTATACCAATCTAATCTTTTGCTATTATTTGGGGTTTTAATGATAATGTCTAATTAAGCACTGCTTCCCAAACCCTCGTCGAAGGACGTTTATGTCCGTTTAGAGTTGCACTTAACCACTACGATAGTGCTGGTATGCGTTTGCTGATCTTGGTTAGGCCATGGCTCTAATGGTAACATGGGTCCTTATCTGTCTTTATCTAAGGGGAGGAAAGGGAAGAATTTTTTTTTTTTTTTTTTTTTTTGCTTACCTATGTTTTCTAGCGACGGGGAAAATGGAAGGGAGGCTATCACCACCTTATTGTTCGTTCACATGGTAACGTAACTTTTTTCTTCCAAAAGGTCAGAGAAAAGTTTGAACAACTGTACTTGATTATTCTTTTGTTTAGGTTTATAATAGGTTTTATGTCGTGATTTTGTGTTGCCTTAGGATTGGAGTTGCATAGTTATAACCGAACAATACATTATTTTTATAAATAGATGTAAAGTGTTCATATATCAAGAGTGTTGTGTGTGTGTTTTTACAGTCAGCCCCCACTTCGCAAAGGTTAGGTAACAGAAACAGACAGGCGCAAAAAGCTTGATTTCCCGTATATTTGTTGCCCTAAGGTGGGATAATTCCTAACCTAACCTAACAACTCACTGCAACTTGCATACACTCGGATAATTAACACACTGTATAATATTGTTTTTACCTGTTTTCTATCACAACACAAGTAGTTTGTAATCAAATCAGTAAGTGTACATTACATGTGCACACGTGCACACTACTGGACACGTCAAGGCTACAGTACAGTACAACAGTAGTCGTTGCCCTGAGCAGAACTATACTATTATCCAGTAATCATCATACACTTAAATTATAACAATAAAACACTGTTTATTCCTATCTAGTAATACTCGCTGGTACTGTAGTGTGTATTACTGTAATATATGTATAGTACTATTACTACAGTAAAGATTACCTATAGTCTTAAGTCTTCATTGTTTTCGTTCGAACGACTTGACTCACCGAACACACGTTGCCTGCATATACGATAAACAATACTGTACATTACTGTAATCCTGTATTGTACAATTTGGATACTATTTAACAGTAGCTAAGTGTACAGTTTTTATTCAACGATCATTAACCATTTTCATACGAAGTCCTACGTAGTCTGGAACCATGACGCACGCAAATTCTATGTATCAGCGTTGTCTTGCGCAATACTGCAGTAAGTCATATTTCTACAGTATAGAGAGGTCACTAGTGTAATTTCGTTGGATTTTTTTTTTTTTGGGGGGGGGGGGTTTTGTAAACTATACATTTTTCGAATGCTTACAAATCAAGGAATCTCGTAAACAATGTTGCCAAAATTAATTAGGTCACCTTGGCGGTCATCTTGGATGTTGAAAATGGCCGACTTCTAAAATGCAATTTCCACTTGTGAGACTTCAGCACAGCTAAGTTTGGCTATTTTTTTCCTTAATTTGCTTAGTCATTATATAAATGTAGTCTTTAGATATGATTTAAAACATGAAGTAAGAGAAATTACCATTTTGGGGCATTTTATTAAGGAACCTTATGGTAATAAAAGTGTTACAAAACCAAAAACTACTTGTTCAATGTTGGCATTATTTTTCATAACCTACATACAATGTCAAACTAGAAACACATCTGCACCATACATTCAACAAATGCAATTTTCCCATGCAATTACTACACGCAACAATTGCAATTTCAAGTAGCAGCAGAAGTATGCATGGTAATACATTTAAGCATTGAGTGATCAGAGAAAGAATTAAAGAAAAGCAGCTAAAACTTCCACAATTCATCTGTATTATTGTCTTTAGCCAATATCATATATCATGGTCTCTCAATCATCATCTGTATCATCATCATTGTCACTCTCCGAGTCAATGAGATTTGATGAAACATCCCATGAATCTTGGTCATTTTGGCAGTCACTTGTGCACTGACACATTTCAGTGCAAGGAAGGTTCACTGCGGAACAAGAGCACCTTTTAGTTGAGCAGTTTGTCTTGCAAAGACATCTTACCATTTCCAGAATGGCTTCTAGCGCCGGCAGAAGTTCTGTTGCAAGCGGTTGCAGTTTTCCATCCTTGGTCCTAAAATATCTGTTACCCAAAGGCTCTGGTAGGCTCTATTGGGCAACAGAAGCTCAACCCCACACTCTGGCTTGTATCTTTGCTCGCAGTATATGTTGTTTAAATATACCAATAGTAGGTGGCAGCTTTTCACTGTCTGCCATATTCTTACAGAAAAGGTACCACCGAAGATCTGGGATGTTCGTGATGTCTGACTTCTTCGGCTTGTAAGCATGACAGACAAATTTCTCCAGTTAGAAATCTGTTCCTCTGTGACTTCATCTGGTTCAGAGAGCTGTTATAGAGCTTTCCAGATCTCCTCCGGTTCCTCAAGGAAAATGTTCAGCCATGTCTCTTTACCGATTCCAGAAAACCTGCTGGTGTTATCAGTACCAGTAAATGCATGAAATGCTGGAAGAGCTTTAGCACCGGATGCACCCAAAAATATCCACATAGAACCAATCTGGTTTACTCCAGATTTCATGGTAATTGATGTGCTTTTCAGGAGAATATCATAATGTACTATCAGAGGGACAAGAACATCTGTGTCAGGTGAAAAAACCCTGAGGTCCATGTTGGGTGAGCTGCGGCGTGACGCAAGGACTGCTTGATGGATGAGCAGTGTGTGTGCTTCTTCATGATTGTTGTCTTCACACTCCATCCTTATGTTGGCTTTAGTCCTTCTTATAAAGAAATGCAAACACAATAAACTGTAAGTGTTTTGTGGAAAATTGTTAAATATATTAGATATTGTATGCTAAAAATAACAAGCTTTATTATAAGTTCATTTACCTGCTGCGAACACAATTACCATCTTCAGGGAGCTCTCAGCATATTCGTTGATCTTGTCAGCTAGGTACTCCGTAAGGTGTTTCTTCGTCATGACGTATTAAAGGAACTTGTTCATTGTAATGATCTTGATATTTGTTTCATCTTTGTTCTGGTACTCAACAGGAACTTGACCCAGGTTTTTTCTTTCTCTGGTTCGTTGTTTCAGAGACTCAGACTTGTAGGTGTCAAATACTATGATTATTTCATCGTAGTCGCATGTAAGACCCATCACTCTGTCATAGTACCACCACTCTATCGTAGGAGCACCTGGTAAGATCTACGGTTTCCATAGTTGGTGGTTTCTTTGTAAGGTTATGGAGAAGCACCATGCCATCCACAAGAGCAATCCTGTGATGATGCTTCTGGCCAGTGCCTGCTCCTGTTCCGCTTTTGCTGCTTTTAGGTTCTCTGTTTCAGTATTCTCCTCTACAAGATTCTCAAGTCGGTGTATTAGCTTTGATTTTTCAGTATATGGAAGAATTTCTCCATCGCGGGCAAAAAGTGCTCTTGGCACCTGAGTGAACTCATAGGTACCAATTGCTTTCTTTTGACCAATGTCTCGTGATCTTGACAGGACAAGCAGGTGTCCGTACAGGTCTTTGGTTTCTTTGACCTCTATACTTGTGTTTTGAAGTTTGATGATTGACTTTTTGTTATTCGAGGTGAAGATCTTTAACTTCCCTTTCTTCATAATGGCCCACAGACGGACATCACCATTTATTCTATCTGCAATGAAGTCCTCGTACAGCTTCTGCCCAATTGAGTCTGCATATAGGATGTCATGAACATGTTCCTGTGATACACATCCAACAGTAGTTATGTTGTATAGTTGATTGCCTTCACCTCTGACTTGGTTCCCATGACTCAGTATTGTAGCCTTGATGCTATCAACAGTTTCGTGGTCCCTTTGTATGCTGCTTTGGGTTACCCCAGGATGTTCAGTTCTGATGGTGTCTGTTGTGTTGAACTGGTGTTTGAGCTCGATTGAGAAGCAAGACAGTTCTGCAGCAGCCATGAAGAATCTCTGCCTTGCATTAGCATTGTTTGAGATTCCAGTCAACCCAGAGTGAACCTTCATTTGTTTGTTGATGTGGTCACAGGTATGGTCAGCACCTACAGAGACAAATGGAATTGCACTCCTGGTGACAGACACATTGCCACTGGCAAGTTCTGACCGGATGTTGGGGTGGTTTGTCTTGAGATTTTTCATGTCCGCAATATAGCGTGGCCAAAGTCTCTTGTACTTGTTGCAGTCAAAGGCAAAGAATAACTTGCTCAGTGACTCTGCAGCTTCCAGGTGCAACCCCCGATCAGCATTTCGAGAAGCCGCAATGAAGTGAAGGATGGCCTCTACTCTGCAGAGGTAATTGACGATGAAGGCGAACATGCCATTTTTCCACTTGATTTTCTTCCATGTCTCGAAAGCTTGTTCAAAGGATTCTTTGGCCATGATATCCTGCAGTGAACTATTTGCTTGTTTGACAGATTCTTCTTTGACTGATTTGTCCTTCTGGCAACATGCTGATGTGACCTGTTCTGTTGCCTGGTCAAACGTAGCCTTGAGCTATGGGTATTCGTTGAAGAATTCCTCAAGGATTAATTCATAGAAGGCAATGTAGGTGTAGATATGAGCTGTCAGGCAGCGTTTGTAGTGTGAGCAACTCGGAATCTGCCTTGTTGTTTCAGTACCATATAGGCCAGGCTCGATCCAAGCATCATCAATCCCTGAATTTTCAATTGAAGATCCCAAAGCTCTCAAAGCAGCCATGAAAGCATGAAGCTCTCCCAATCTTGGTACTGTTGATTTCTTCAGATCTAGTCAAGCATCCAACAGTTGTGCCACTTTTTCATAGAGGGCCATGTTAAAGGTGATGACAGTCCGGTGATCATCTCCTACTGTATATTTCCTGATTGCATTTGCTTGTTTCAGTAGAGTGACGAGCGTGGGCCTTTCATTAGCCACTTCAGGCATGAAGGGTTAGAGCTCCAATTTGCATCACTGGCAGGCTGTTTGATGTCAGAGAATTGTATTTGGCCCAACAAGGAATTTTACAAGGTCCTCCTGCTAACCTTGATAATACACAGGCAATGATCCAGGACATCTGCTTCCTTTGCTGTACAGTGTTGATTCCTTCCTGGTTTACCACAAACTCTTTCTCTCTCTTGTTTTGCACTGGCTTGGTCTTTTCGCAGTGTTCAATTTGTACATGGTATGGCTGAACTGTTTGACTACTAGTATGCTTAATACTGAGGGATGGAGCAACTGCCTCTCCAAGTGCATCATGTTTTTGATACACCGCCACTATGGCACCATGTATAGTTCACATGCCCTCTGGGGTGGCCTCAGAGAAGTCAGTGTTGTCTGCTGCTAAGAACACAAATGAACCTTTCTTGAGGAAGGAATGTCCATGACAGCATTGGCCATGGCAGTCTCCAGTTGTAGTGTGCGTCCATGAGACACGCACAATCCTTGCCTGTTGAGCAGCTCCAACAACTCCTTACTCCTGGTGTTACTGTGAAGTGAAAGCTCTAGTCCGACCACTTGGGGATTCTATTTTGTTTGGTGCTGCCTAAAGGTGCCTGATCTTGAAGGCTTGTCTGGAGCTGCCTGTATGTCTTCAACCCAAACATCATGTTTTGCCTCATAGTTAGTGCTAACCAGTCTGTGATCCCTGTTCTTGCTTCAGTTGCTAGGTGTTCCACAGGCCCAGTCAGAACCCATCTCATCAGGCTGTACAATTCAGCTGGGACACATGTTGTATCACTTGATACCGGGATGTCATCATTATCTGTGACACTTTGTTGAAGTAGACAATAATACTCTGGCAAATTATCTCTGCTGCCTTGAAGACTGTTTTCATATTGTCCATGTTGCCAGCGTCTATTATCATTGAATTAACATTGTCTTCTTGACAGGCTGTTGGGTTGTATAGCGCTGCTGATTTCCTACAATCTTTTATTGCAGTACTGATGTCACAGCTGGGAATTCAGTCAGAATATATTCTTTTAACCATTTTCGACTGAAGGTGGGGCAATGCTGTGCCATGACATCCCCAAGCATGTTCTTGTAGGCTGTCTCTACGCCTCCCTTTGAGAGTACAGCCTTTTGTCGTGTCTTCACTTCAACCAAGTTTGTTATTTTAACCATGCTTGCTGCTTGAAGTGGGTGGACGTATGGACCACTTCGGTTTGACACTTCTCTTAAGGAATGAATCACGTTGCTTCTCCAGCATCCTTTGTGGTATTGAACATCAATTGCATGTGCATCTGTAGGAGAGATAGAATATTCAGTCTTGTTAACAGGGTTGGATTCTCAGACTTCTCAGTAGACCTTTGTTGTTTCCCTGTCTCTGACGTACAAACGCTGAAGAGCTGCTCTCCTGTGTCTTCTTGGCAGAAAAGGCACAAATTTCTCTAGTGGAGCTGTCTTGGATCTTGTGAACTTGGCCGGCCACTCAGATGGCTGTTCAATCTCTTCACTCTTTTTCTCCAACGCTGCTTGGTGGCTGAAGCTGCACTCAGCTTGTTCATTGCGTTCCCTGTCCCTCTCGATCCGAATCCTGTTTGTTGCCTCCTAATAACATCTTCGGTGCCATATTGCACCCTGCTCACACACTGTATCTCTGGTAACTTCTTTGAGTCTTCGGTGTATTTCGACACACATCATCATTGCGAGTGTCTCTTTCTCTGACTGCTTTCAAGAATGTCACATAAGACCTAGTTGTGGTTTTAGTACCAAATGCCCACTTTTTTTTTTTTTTTTTTTTTTTTGTCACCACGTTGACAAAGAATACACAGTCTCCAGTTGATTAGATCCCCCATCCTTTACTTCTTCACATGGCTTGCTCAGAAGAGGCCAAGTGCTCATTGTAACTCAAGTTATACCTGTAAAGAAAAACAAAATCAAACTTGTATTTTTGGTCATATTTCATCATAATCAGTACAGTTAAAACAAAACTAACAAGTAAATATGAGAAAAATAAGATTTTGAAGTCGCCATTTTGGAAATCCTAAATGACCTCGAAATTTCTGGCAACATTGGTTTTTGCATTCTTTGTAATGTTAGCTTTCTAAAAATGTATATTTTATAAAATCCCCCCAAAAATCCAACGAACCTATATCTCAGAACATATCAAACCTCACTAGTATATTACCCCGTAAATATAAAAAATTCCAGGAGCGCAGTTTGTACTACTGTTTGCAAATAAATCACATTTTTACATGAAAACATGATTATGATAAAAAAAACTACTCAAGTGGGAGATACACACGCCAGGAGAGACGATGCAAGACTGACGAGCAACGTGGCCATTTCTGATGTTGAATAAGCATTACATGATCTTCCGAAAAGTACTTAATCATTTATTAACATATAACAATTATTAAGCGGAAATTTTCAATAAGTCAAGTTGAGAAGACTATGGAAAGAAACCATTTTTTCATATATACTATCAACTGGAAAAACACTATATTTTGTGATGGCGTAGAATAGCTAAACTGTGTCAGATTGTAAAAATGCGCTAAATTTTCTAGAAATGCACCCGATTTAGCAAGAAAAGCATTAAAATGGCAACTCTGGTGACGAGTCAGAGTGAGATGGGAGCAGAGAGGAAAGTGGCATGAAGCTATATTATAGCAGCGCAAGCGAGTGCCGGCTGTTTGAAATCGTTCCGCCACGAGAATATTTCTCTCAGTCATATGATAGTTATTTAATAGGTTATATGGTTCTCTGCGTCGCAATCTTGCGAAATCGCAAGGCAGAAACTCGCGTAATGACGAGGCTGACTGTAAATACCGCTCACACACTCACACATGAGCATATATATATATATATATATATATATATATATATATATATATATATATATATATATATATATATATATATATATATGTGTGTGTGTGTGTGTGTGTGTGTGTGTGTGTGTGTGTGTTTGTGTGTGATCTATGCAAATACTGCTTATATCTTTATATATACGTCTTTTACTGCAAGCTTTTATTTTTGACTGGCATTAAACAGAATACTTCAGGCAAACCATATAGTTGGTTGATTGAGGAACAAAACATTTGATAATATCACATCTTTCACCCCATAGATGTAAAATTATTGGCGAAAAAAATGTATTTGAATTTGCATTGTATTGTTTTTCATTATGAAGAATGGGGGACATTCCATTTCGGTGACTACTGCTGCCCATGAAAGCAAAATGTTTTCGTCTGGAATGAGATTCCTTTTTTTTTTTACCTTTGTAAATAATATTTGTTCTTTCTTTTCAGAGAAGTTGATCGGCGTCCATTGTACCCATGGATTAAACCGCTCTGGTTATTTAGTTTGCAGGTAAGTGACATTTTTGTATTGAATGAAAACTAGAGGAAGGAAAATTGCCGTTGGTTATAACCGAGATCTTTAATACATGTCTCTCTTCCGATATACAGCACTGATATATGAATATATATATATATATATATATATATATATATATATATATATATATATATATATATATATATATATATATATATATATATTTATATATATATATATATATATATATATATATATATATATATATATATATATATATATATATATATATATATATATATATATATATATATATATATATATATATATACTGTATATATTCGAAGATAGTACGTAACTTTATGCAATTTCGTTAGATGGATCACTTTATCACTACATCATAAATGACACTAAAATTTACGACTATAATTGTACAAATAACTTTTGTCATCAATTTAGTAAAAAAGAAAAAAAGGTGTGACCCAATTGAATCTATATAGATATCAACTTATTTGTCCACTGTAGGCCTCGTTAGGTTTGAACATACCATATTATATGGGTGGCTTTCTAAGCCCCATTAATCTCAGTAAATCAATTTCATTGAAGTGATCGGGAGGGTTGGGTGAAATTATGGTAAGTCTTTGGAATGTAAGATTTAGGAACTTAATTGTTGTATCTGTATTCTGTGGCATATAGAAACTGTTTTGATTAGGGAAACTTAGTTGGGTCTTTGGTTTATCAAATTGTATTGTCCCATTTACTATTTTTATATCGTAGTTGAATGTTATATTGAATGGGGAAAGGAATGACACTTAGAGATAGGAAACCCACACATTATTCGATGTTATTATAGGAAGTACAAAATTCCCATAAAAGCACTTTTTTTTTTTTTTTTTTTTTTTTTTTTTTTTTTTTTTTTTTTTTAAGGATCTTGTCCTTGGTACCACAGTCACAAACGCTTTTGTTTTTTGTGAGTACTATCGTTTGTCGCTCGACGAATGTTATGGCGTTGTGGCCATGTTTATTTTGCCTGCATACTGCTTTCTGCTGACCTAGTCCCTCTTTGTTATGAATTGGCGATATCACCAATCGCCGCTGTTGGTATTTTCGTTCGGGAACGAGCGTTACAATTTACCGGGTATTCCCTTTGGCCCCCCCCCCCCTTATTGTGTAATGTTTTGGGTGGGTGTGGAGGATTTCCACCCCTCACATTCCATGCCTTTTTCTTGTTTTTTTTTTTTTTTTTTTTTTTTTTTTCTCTAACCTTTGTGTTTTGTGAGCACCAGTTTTATTACTGCTCTTTCCCTCTTGTCCTAATACTCGCAATGTGCCTCAGCCACAATGTTGCTTGAAGGGCTTATTATTGTTTTTTTTTTTTTCTTCTTCTTAGACTGTATGTACACTCTACGGTTTGTCTTTGAAGATTTTATTTTTTTACTTAGAAATATGTTACACTAGGATGTTGCTATTTAACATTCCACTCTTAATTCGTCTTTCTTACGACTTTGTTCGTACGCCTTGGATGCGCGAAATGTTTACATTCGAATACAACGAATACATCCGTACCTGTTGGAAAGTTTGAACACTAACGTGTCAAGTACGATGAGTTTAAGGAGACTACTCAGAACTGAAACCTGAAACCTGTTACTGGTTCTGGCTGTGAGAATTCTGCAAAAAGTCATGTATTATGAGATGATAAAAGTAATCAGAGGCTACGAGGAACACTAAAGAACGACTTTGGTTTGACTCCAATCAGACATGCATCACAGGAAATAAACTGGTTTCAATTATTATTTAATTTATCCATTTTTATACGATGAGTAACGTTCACAGAATGCTTGTATCTGTAATGTATTTCCATTTCCAATTTCATTATAAGAAAGTACTGAACCCCGTTAGGTGGTAGTGCAGTCAGTGGACTTTACTAGGTGAACTGTAGGCGTTACTGAAAGAGCTTTGAAGTGTTTTGTTTTTTAATTCACATTATTTTGCTACTGCAAGGTATTTCCCCGCCTATGCCCTGACACTGATTGGCCACCTGGCCCAGGTGTTATTAGGGCTAAATTCCATAATTAAAGCATTTGCGGATTATTATTATTATTTTTATTATCCTCATAAATAATTGTCTTATTATTATTATTATTATTATTATTATTATTATTATTATTATTATTATTATGAATGAGAGAGAAGATGTTATTAAGAAAAGGAAAATGAGGTAGAACAAGGACCTTGAAGAGATCTAAAGAGAGAAAGGGCACTAGATATAAAGATAGCTAAACACCGACCTGATCCGAGACGCAAGACGCTCTGACATTTTGCTTGGTTTGATTGACAAATGTTAAGTAGAGAATAAGAATAGTACTACCTTAGAAGCTGCAGAGTATTTTACGATTGAGGTGGTTCTATTTGTTCTTGATCTCTAAGGTAAAATTGATTTCAGTTGTCCCTGTATTGCTGTTGCGTATGTTTTTTGTAGTTTGATATTGTCATAAAATTCTTTACTGGAATTTAAAATGTCCAATAACCCAAGGTCTAAATATGTTTATGATCTTGCTGTTGCCGTTAATTGGAAAGCGACTATTATCTTTGATTAGTAATCTAAAAATATGACGTCGAACTTCACTTGGTTTGCTAGGGAATGTTTCTATCGCTCTGACTTTGAAGCTTACATTTCCTGGGGAGGTTCGACCGTCCTTGTGAAGACAATAATTTCAATTATTATTGTATACATTTCATAGGGTTCATTTACTCATCAATTATTAGTTTTTCTCTTTTTTTTTTTTCAAAAGTTTGTAATTGATGTAGACATTTCCTCCAATTTTATCACACATAGTTTGACGCCCAGTAATCAAGTTTCTGGTTTTATAAGATATATTTTGAGATTACGTAATTGATACGCTACACTTTTCCCGAAAAATATTTATCTTTCACCATTCATTTAAAGAGTAAGTGCATATATATATATATATATATATATATATATATATATATATATATATATATATATATATATATATATATATATATATATATATATATATTACAATTTATGTGTAAAGGACTATTTTCGTTAAAGTCATGTACAGTAGTTCTTAAAACACACTCATCTGTCATTTTTTCTTGTTCCTCTGTCGAGCATCAAATAAAAGAAGATCACTTTTCCACTTTTGTTATATTTAATGTTCATTTGATTCGAAATTTATTAAACCTTTTAGTATATGTCTTTGATTAGCTGTGCAAATCCCTAACTACCAGAATTTTAATATTGGTCGTCCTATCTTAGGGTAACGACTTGCTTCGCACTATAACGGATGCAGAGAGAGAGAGAGAGAGAGAGAGAGAGAGAGAGAGAGAGAGAGTGTGTACTTAGTATGATATGTTTTCGTTTCATTTATAACACTTTCATGCCTATTTTTTTGCGTCGCAAAAGATCGGAGCTGTGTTGTAAATATTGAATCGTTCACATGTCAGATCGACTCGTGTCATATTTTTATGCATATTTTGAGATGGGAGGCGAACGAAAATATCAAATATACTTTCATTTCCATCAAAGATTTAGCTTAGCTAAGGTTTACTATGCTGTTAATGTTGTTGTTGTTGTTGGTTTTTTTTTTTTTTTCGATTGGAAGACATATTGTACGGGAATATTTTTGATAGCGTAAGTTAATGACTGTGGAATTTTCATCTTCGTGAATGCCAATGTCAATCTTAGCAGAGCTCATTCTTGCTTATCAGGAATGAAATTTTATTTTATTTCAATCTTGGAAATTTGTAAAGGTGATAAGAATCATAAATGTAAGACATTTTTGCAACCCATAGAAATTTTTAAGAGGTTAACCTTCCCTGCAAATCATCCAGAAAAGTGAGTGTAAAGTATGAAAATAATAGAAAAATAGGATTTTCAAATAGCCTACAGATCGTTTGATAGCTGATTACGTAAGTAAATGGTGAAACCTATATTTCGTTGCGATGAAATTTCCATTGAAGTGTAATGAGTATCCTTATGAGTTATGAGCAGGTCAGGTTAAAGCTCTATTTTTCATTGCACTCAACGAACAATTCTTGTTTCGAAGTTTTAATTGTGCAAAGACTTCTGGGCCATTATATCTCCCCCATTCTCATGAATTTTCTTGACATCATTGGTGGTGCCACCCATTATACTGAAATTTTTATTTTGCTAAGGCTCTATGATGACGTAAACCATCTTTAAGTTCAAGATAAATGCTTGCAGATCTTCAGTGATATATTGCATAACATATGACGAATTGCATGTATTTTTTTAATGACGTCTAGATAGTTATCGAGTTCTTACGCATGGATATTGTACGAAATGCATATGTAGAAGAGGCGGAAATCTAGTAATCAAATTGTCTAATGGGTTGGGTGGCTTTTGGTGTTTCGGTGGGAAAGGGGTTGATATCATCGCTGCTGATAGGAATTGTAACATCTTATCCTCCCATATCACGCCACCTGGCATATTATTATACCTTTGAATTCCTTTACCTCGTGTTTTGGGGGATACAGGGACGATAAGAATTGGTTGGGGGACTGTGACTGTACTGTCTGGTTAAATGTCCAAAATTGTATTTGGTTCACTTAACGAGTTTTGTATTGTAAGAACAAGGTTAACTGTTTAGAATAAATTTCTTTTGTTTTATAAGACTATTGGATAATTAAAATGTATTTAGATTTTCTTTCAAATATATCATGTTTTATAGTAAAAGATGAAGGCGAAGTTTTGAAAAGACTACCAAACGGTATTTTTTTAGATCCTACTAAATGCCTTTATCCCTTCAAAATTATTATTTTTGTTCCTACCCCAATTTTTTTTTTTTTTTTTTTGGGGGGGGGGCGAGGGTTAGAATCTACAATGTTTGTTTTAGTAGATCGTATAGAAAAATATTTATTTCAATGCCAAATTTTTTTTGTATGTTCTAGCAAAAATTTAAATCCTGTCTTCTTTTTTTTTTATTTGTAGATTTTTTAAAAAAAAAAGTATTTTTTATCAGGCCTGAAGTCATTTTCTAGTATCCCACCAAATATTTTTTGTAAATCTTGAAATATTTTTTTAGGTATATCTTCAATAATCATGGAAGATAGTAGAATAGGTATGCTCTCTCTCTCTCTCTCTCTCTCTCTCTCTCTCTCTCTCTCTCTCTCTCTCTCTCTCTCTCTCTCTCTCTCTCTCTCTCTCTCAGGATATTTAAGGGTCAGTGTGTATAAATGGCAAAATAAAATACAATAGTTTTGAACCGTGTTTTATTTGTTACTGTATGCACTATGTCATGCTTATGATTTTAGTAATAAATGTACTAGTACGATATGTAAATTCTCTATAATTCTGAAATATCTCGCATAGAAGATAGAAGCATTCTTAATTTCAAATATGGCTTCTGCATTTCTTTACTTTGGATGAATAAACCTTTCAGGCATTGGCATCAAAAGTCTTTTTAATTCTCTTAATACGTTATCATTAAGGAATGATTTACTCTAATCAGTAACTGCACAAAGTTATTTTATAAAGACATTCTCACACGGACGGGCAGTCATTTTTGTGGAGTCTATCAGATATTTTTCATTCGTATTTTCCTACTCAATCGTATTAATCGCTTAGGTTAAAAAAAAAGAAAAAGAAAGAAACTGAGATAATATATAATAAAGGAAAATTAAATATAAATGGTTAGATACTGCTTTGAAATAAATAATTACAACACATACTTGCAGAATTGAAAACGTGACAACAAAAATTAATCCTCGGCTAGCTTATTTCTCTTTATAATGGAAAACTCACTCTGAAGGAAACGTGATGACTTGAGGATGAAGAAATATCCTTAATAGGATGGTAGATGCTGTTTGTAGCCAAAGCAGAGAGACAGGGGCCAAGAAGGTCGTTCAGCTTCGCCTTACAAGTTGGGAAATTTTCCGGTGTATGTAGTGACGTCGCAATTGAATAAAAAAAATATTATACATTTTTAGCTCAGATAAAGTGAAATAAAGATTTTTCGGAAATGGGAATGAGTATGTTTTCCATAGAGGTTTTTATACTTGATTGTTAATTGTTGACATCTCTGAACCTTTCGGCACTTAATTTTATGTATTCTTTCAAAGAAAGATATCAGTTATTGGGTATGCTGTCGTTAAGTGTTTCATTAGGATGTAACAAAATTAATAATGATGAAATTTGTTCACTAAACTAGTTGACCTGATATACGATATTTTTTCATTTTTGTCTTTCCCAGACCACCTGGGCAGAATATAGCTTTGGGGAATGAACAAACGTAACTTCTTCGACACCTCTTCATTTTCGTGTCTTGAACACACACTTAGCTCATTTTTTACCCCCACCGTCAGCAGCCTTGGGCGTCTAATTCCTTATTCAAATTGGTGTGCAATAAATCACCCACCTCTCAGTTATTGCGTTTAAGACGTGTTGGCCAGGTGTTTCAGATCTGTCTTTGCGTACTGTGGGCCAGCGGTGCTCTCTTACTTTTCATTATTATAGAATCATACTTATACTTATTATTCCATTATCAACAACGTTTGGCACTAGTTTGGTTTTATCATTTTGCACGTTGATATTAAATGGAGGGAACATGGTTTTATTTATTTTAATTATTGTACATCCTAAGTCGTATTTTTAAATTTATTTCAGGTACATGATAGAACATTTGGGCGTGCCGCCGGACCAGGCTATATCAGGTAAAATTTGCCATGTTTCTGTGTGTGTGTGTATATATATATATATATATATATATATATATATATATATATATATATATATATATATATATATATATATATATATATATATATATATATATATATATATATATATATATATATATAATTTTACACTTTTATGAATATGAATTAAAGGAAAAGGGTTTTAGGGTATTTTGTTACCATTTAGGATTTTTTAAAATTGTACTTTGTGAAAATTTATGAACTTCTAATATATTTGTTAATTCCTTACTTGCTAAAACTACTAGTTTCTACTGCCTTAACTAAGTTTATATGGGAATATATGCGTGGTAATTCATATTAAGGTTTTGAGTGTGATTGCCTTTAACAGACTTCAACAGTGCAAGGGGCCATGAACAGGAGAGGGAGGAATATCTGAATAATCTCCGCCAGTTAAAGTGGCAGCAGGACCCGGCAGTTTCCTCTGACAGTGAGAAAGAAGAGGCGACGGAAGTCAAAACCCCGACTGATAATCAGCGCCGCGGCAAAAGGAATTATGATGCCTTTCGGTAAGTGGCCTCTTTTCATTTCACTAGAATAGTAGATATATATATATATATATATATATATATATATATATATATATATATATATATATATATATATACACACATCCTCTTCCACCAAATCTCTTTTCTCTATATCATCCTTCACCTTATCTTGCCATCCAATTCTTTGCTTTCCACTAGATCTTTTCCCCCTTAACAGGTTCCTCCCAAGACCTCCCCACAACCTTCCCACCATCCTCAACACGTAACCACACTATCTCAGGGGTGACACTACTTACACCTCTGTAATCTTTACTACGTCAGCAAGTCTTCTTATTTCATCATTTTCCAATCTTTCAAGCAGTGATATTTCCATAATCCACCTCAGCATTCTCATCAATGTTTTCTCAAGCTTTGTTTCCTGCGTTCGTCTTAGAGCCCACGTTTACGATCCATACAGTAACACTGATCTTATTGCTGTGCAATAGATTTTGACTTTAAGGTTGATCGGCCTTCTCTTATCCCTTATCACTCTCGCTACCTCCCTTTACTTCTCCCAAGCTGCTGTTATCCTATTCCCAAATTCAGCCTCGCATCCTCCTTTCTGATTTATAGTAGATCCCAAGTATGTAAATTGACCTTCTATTGTGCTTTCATGCATGGCTCTCCTGTCCCTACGGTCATTACTGCTCACCATAATCCCAGTGTTATCCATATTTACCATCAAGCCACCCCTCTCCAAAGTCTCCTATCACTTTTCAACCCTTCTCTGTAAGTTTTCCTCATTTTAAACAGTTCAAAAAAGTATCTGCATATACAACTCCCTTTCTGATCTTTTCACTTTACACAAATGACCAGCACAAATAAACTCGGCCATAATGTTGATTCCTGGTGTGATCCAACACTAACATTCAAAGGTGTCAGTTTCTCCAACTACTGTTATTACTTGTCCTTGTTTTCTAGTATATTATGGGTGTGTGTATATATATATATATATATATATATATATATATATATATATATATATATATATATATATATATATATATATATATATATATTTCATATAAGCCATATATATTAATACATTAAAGTCTGGATTCTCTTAACGACCTCGGGTCAGAGCCCCAGGCGGAATCGCCCAAAGACTATGATATCAGACCAGCGGGGATTTGAACCCTCGTCCAGGATATCTGTATGCCAGTGACCATACCACTCAGCCACGAGTGGTATGGTCACTGGCATACAGATATCCTGGACGAGGGTTCAAATCCCCGCCGGTCTGATATCATTGTCTTTAGGCGATTCCGCCTGAGGCTCTGACCCGAGGTCGTTAAGAGAATCCAGACTTTAATGTATTAATATATATGGCTTATTTGAAATATGAAAGAAACACGTTTAAATGTACAAAAAATTATCATATATATATATATATATATATATATATATATATATATATATATATATATATATATATATATATATGTATGTATGTATTTGATTGAGGAAGAGGAAGTCAAGAGAAAATGGATAGATTTTTTACAATGAATAAATACTGAGAATAAGTGTGAAAAACTGGTAAATGTTCCTCCAGTAGAAGGATAAGTAGCAACCATCAGAGAGAGCGAAGTTCAGAGTGCTGATATAAATATGCAGGAAAGAATAAGTTACAATAGAAATTATTAATTCATGGGGAAATCTAGGCAAAGAGTGGGTGCACACACTATTTGAAAATGTCAGGGCTGTAGAGGAAATGGCAGGGGCATGGGAAGATAGTGGGATGATTACATTTTATAAGCAAAAGGGTGATATGCTAAGTTGTGGTAACTGTTTTTGGAGCCTGTAATCAAGATACTTGAAAGAATAAGAAAGAAGGTTGAATGAGTTAATAGAAGTACAGTCCATACGCAACAGTTTGGGTTTATGAAGGAAAATTTTTATAGTACGACAAGTGCAAGAGAAGTATATAGAAGGAAACAGGAAAGTTTACAAGTGTTATTTGGGTCTCTTGAAAATGATGATAGAACATTTCCTTGGGATATTGGCCTCTGTCAGGTCATTCTTATTCCTGGTCATTATATACACTCTGACATCTGAATTACGGGACATGGAATAAGTGTGGAAATGATATTTGAGGTTGATTTAGTCAAATTTTTGGCGTGAAAAAGGTTCTTAGAAAGGAATGTATTAAGAAGGACATGGAGAAGATATTCAAGTGGAAGGTAGAACAGCAATAAAACGCAAGTATGAGTTTTCCTACTTGGAATCAATAATACTAGAGGAGGGTGGTACTGAAAACTAAGTGAGATAGAGAGTGAAAGAAGCATGGCAAAAATTGAGAGAGGTAATCGAAGTTATTGTAGACAAGAAAATGCCACCAAGGCTCAAAATGATTTATAAGACCGTTATTATGCCCCTTCTATTATACAGGGAAGAAACTTGGGCACTTACGAGAAGATGGGGGTTTTAGAGACAAACAGGATGGATTGCTGGAATTTCAATACTGGAAAGGAGGGCGAGTCGAGATATAAGAAGAAGGTCTGTGATACTATGGCCATGTAATGAGAAGAGTGGAGGTAGATCTAATCAAGATATGAAAACATACCAGTGATGGGGAAAATGGATGGAGGTGGTGAGAAGGTGGGACTGGGCGAAGAACATGCTAGGAACAGAAATTTATGGAAAAGGTTGACTCGAGCGGCCGACCCTGTATTCAGTGGGATTAACGTCTATATATATATATATATATATATATATATATATATATATATATATATATATATATATATATGTGTGTGTGTGTGTGTGTGTGTGTGTGTGTGTCTGCAAGCGCATACAGTAAAACCAAGTATCTACTGTCATTACATTCAGAAGAATTCCGTGAATAATAGCCGATGTGATTACTTGATTATGTAAAATGCAGGATAAAGTTAATGTCTATGATCGATGTCAACATCAACAATTTTTCTGACTGCTCGCTTCTGACTATGTCGTTTTCTTAGAAAGTTTAAGTTTTGATAAATAGCGCTGAGCATATTTTAGGTTCGCTTGTTATGAAGCCTACAAAGAGCTTTCATTAAAAAAAAAAAACTGTAAATATTTCATTAACAAACAAGTACGTTATGGAAAATTATATCTTCAACTCATATATACTGTGTTAGGTAGTAGGTTGGCAAGGGTACCGCCACTCGTTGAGATACTATCGCTAGAGAGTTTTGGGGTCCTTTGACTGGTCAGACAGTGCTACTTTGGATCCTTCTCTCTGGTTACGGTTCATTTCCTTTTTGCGTGCACATACACCAAATAGTCTGGCCTATTCTTTACAGATTCTCCTCTGTCCTCATGTACCTGACAACACTGAGATTACCAAACAGTTCTTCTTCACCCAAGGGGTTAACTACTGCACTGTAATTGTTCAGAGGCCACTTACCTCTCGATAAGGGTAGA
Organism: Palaemon carinicauda; assembly: GCF_036898095.1. Taxonomy (NCBI): domain Eukaryota; kingdom Metazoa; phylum Arthropoda; class Malacostraca; order Decapoda; family Palaemonidae; genus Palaemon; species Palaemon carinicauda. The sequence goes on from NC_090757.1 coordinate 81,581,976, forward strand.
AAAGATTCTTTAGCTATGGTAAGCAGATCTTCTAGGAGGACACTCCAAAATCAAACCATTGTTCTCTAATCTTGGGTAGTGCCATAGTCTCTGTACCATGATCTTTCACTGTCTTTGGTTAGAGTTATCTTGCTTGAGGGTACACTCGGGCACACTATTCTATCATATTTCTCTTCCTTTTGTTTTGTTAAAGTTTTTCTTAGTTTATATAGGAAATATTTATTTCAATGTTATTACTGTTCTTGAAATATTTTTATTTTTCCATGTTTTCTTTCCTCACTTGGCTATTATCCCTGTTGGGATAGCATCCTGCTTTTCCAACTATGGTTGTATATATAGATAGATAGATATATATGTGTATATATATATATATATATATATATATATATATATATATATATATATATATATATATAGATTATATATATATATATATATATATATATATATATATATATATATATATGTGTGTGTGTGTGTGTGTGTGTGTTTGTACACAGACATACACATACATGGATACAGTAATATCGCTCCTAAAGTGGGCTTGACTTCCGTCAGTTCCGAGTTTGCATAAATCGTCATTAAATAGTAAATAGTGAGATGAAATCCATATTACGATGAGTATCCTGATTACGCCATTGTAGTTGTACCCCACTCGTGGGTCTATTCGTCGCACATTAAATAGAAATGCCATAAAATATTCAGTTTATTAGTTTAATGTATACTTAATTCAACCATGAGAATAGTAACCTTGTAAATAGTGCACAGTAAATGTTATAAATATGTATAAAGGAAGACATATTCTAAATGTAACACCTTTGTTTTGATCCTTCTCAAAGGCATACAGTACAGTACTGTGAATACAGGTATGGGCATGTACACTTAGAATCAAAAGAACGCTGACACTCATAGGAGATATTCGTCGGATGTGTCTAGTGTTCCCACGACGAAACGTAAGGTGTTGCTCTTCTTGCTATTTCTAAGAAAGGCGGATAGTCTTCTCCAACCTTAGCGAATCAAAGACAGCAAAGGGCTGTCTTTGTTGCGAAAGCATTAAAATTTTACAAATCGAGTTGCCATATTTTATCCAGTGTTATCATTTGACGTCTCGATTATCCACTACAAGTACTGAATACACCAACACACACACATACATACACACACATATATATATATATATATATATATATATATATATATATATATATATATATATATATATATATATATATATATATATATATATATATCATGAATCCGCAAAATCATGTAGAGCTTATTGGAGTGACGTAGCTAAACAATTCCGTCCGTTAACAGTTACATTAGGTTATTTCGACATTAGTCTTGTTCAGGTCACTGATGAAAGAAAAAGTAGTTTCAATTATGGTTCAATGTCGTAAAGTATTAATAAAAAACATCGTTCATGAGTTATACCGGCCTAAAGGATATTGTGTGTGTGTGTGAGAGAGAGAGAGAGAGAGAGAGAGAGAGAGAGAGAGAGAGAGAGAGAGAGAGAGAGAGAGAGAGATCAACTTGTTGGAGATTACTGTAGGTAATGAAGTAAACTGCTTGCATATAAACTCCTTTTAAGACATTTGTGCATATAAAAATTTTGATTGCATTATGCTTCCAAAAGCCCATTGTTATTTTTCAAATGCTTGATTGACTGCTAAACACTTTTTTCAGCATTTAGATATTCATAGATTGCAAAATTTCGTAATATGTAAGGATACTTTCTATGTTTGTTGCCAAGAATGGTTAGCATTGGCATGTGAACTAGAATTTTAAACGTATAAAGTAAACGTTTTGCTATGTTACTAATTCAATCCTTATCGGAAGAGCTTTAATTCACTTGATAATTATCGATCCCTCATAGCAAAATTGGAGATAATTATCCCAGAGTAGATGACGGGCTTATTTTGTTAGATTTAAATGATTATTCAAATATTGGGTGATTTAAGAAAAAAAAAAAAAAAAAAAACTGTAATTAGTGAGTCGTCGCCTTTTGGATGATTGGAGGATTTTCTTTCTTAAGGATCCGTATACAAACATTTGTCAGGCTCTATATACTTAGATCATTATATTTTGTAGTCCTCCATATACCCTAAGTGCTCTGTAGGAAAATTTACCTGTTTGCTTGAAATCAACCAAGATATTTTCGTTAACTGATGAAGGAATGGGATATATATCTTATGTATAACAAATTCTGAGTGACACCACATATTCGTGGAAGCATGCTTCGCAATAGTTTTTTTTTTTTTTTTTTTTGTGGTTTAATGGAGATTGTATAAACGAAGATTGAGGGAAAAGAAATACAATGCTCCAAACGCCCTATTTCTGAATCCAGCTGGTGAATATCTTGTCTTGGCTTCACGCAAATATCAAATTGTTCCAGGTTAGCGGAAGGTATTCATTTTAAAAGAATGAGAATGTTAATAAATATATGATTAAAGAATAAAATAAAGGAACACAAATGTTAAAGTATAAATACCTAAAGGATGAAAGAAAGGAACACAAATATTAAAGAATAAATACTTAAAGACTGAATGAAAGGAACGCAAATGTTAAAGAATAAAGACCTAACACGACATGTCAGGGGACAGAGGAAGAAACTCTAAATAAAATCTAAAAAGAGAGAGAAAATATTTAGTAATCCAAGGGTATCGCTCCTCAGATACGTGATATAGTGATTAAAAGGTCAATAAACATTTATTTTCGCGATATTTAAATATTTGGTTTTTCCCTTTCCCTGCTAACTGCATGAGCTGTAGAAATTATGGTTTAGCTACCACCTTGTTAGGCTGAGAAGCTGGTGTGGCTATTGCTCGAACACTCCGAACTAGAGCTTCAAGGATATTTTTCACTCATTAAGCGCCCATCTACCACATAGCTGTGCTAATTCGGGCACTTGAAATGTGTGACTAGGGACTTTATCGTACAGAGTTGAGACTATTTGAATCAAAATTATAAGAACGAATGGATAAGAGGTTAATTTGATCTCAAGATAAAACTACTAGAAATTATTCAATCATTGATAACTTAGTCAGGGTATTAGCATGGGGAATAATTTTGTGCTTAAACCATATGCACCTTTATTTTTTTTCTGGCAAATTAGAGGAGAATACATTTTGGGAAAATAAGTATATCATAGTTTCATGACAAAATTTCAGAAAATTACATCGTTCTGAGACTAAATAGCTTTTTTTATATCATTTGTTTATAAAAACAAATTTCTTAAAGCTTTTGCCAGAAACTTATTTTCGATACGAAATATGCTGTAGTCATATTTGTGTGATAGGCCTTGGCGAGCAGAAGAGGTATGGAGAATTACTGAAAATTTTAATACTGCAGATGCTTTTAGGTGTTATTCTGACACACATTTTTCTAAAAGTTGGACACTACGGCATACACGACTCATAGTGCGGAGTAGGTGACCAGGGGAGATGCACACCACAGGCACAGAGCAATAATGGAGATACATGGGGATACATCACTATGCAATACATTGCTGTATATGGGATTGCATCGCAGTGGTCAAGTTGTGAAATATCAATTTTTGCAGTAGCGATCTTTGTGTAGCAATATACATGCGATATGGATCGCTGCATACGTGATCCACTGGATTCCCGTATAGAAATAGGCACCGCCAATTAATTATCCTTAAAAACTTATTTCGAATGAAAGACGGAAAAGAATACTTTTTAATTTAAAGTTTATATTCATCATTCGTATTTCTTTGTTTTCTTTTATCTGTTTTTTCATATATTTTCAATCCCCCTTTTTACCCAAAATTACCCCTTTTTATCGACTTAGTTTTTGTACTATTATTTATTTCTAATGGACATGTGCTTGACATCTCTCTCTCTCTCTCTCTCTCTCTCTCTCTCTCTCTCTCTCTCTCTCTCTCTCTCTCTCTCTCTCTCTCTCTCTCTCTCTCTCATATGAATAAGGTCTTTAAATGAAGGAATTAGAGTAGACGGCTATCTTAGCGTATGGCCAGTGTGTATACACACACACACACACACACACACACTCAATTCTGGTAGATTCAGATATATAATTCTCAAATGGGATCAAGAAAGTTTTTTTTATAATATGATATATATATATATATATATATATATATATATATATATATATATATATATATATATATATATATATATATATATACTCTAGATTTTAACCATAATTAGTTAGTGTTGAGTTCTGATACAAAGCACAACTGGGGATGGCGTACTGCCGATCTCACTTTATTTACCAGCGCAGAATGCATGCGCAGCGATGCATATTGACACATCTATAGGGAGGTATACCGCATATATATTTTTGATAGGCGATTAGGTTAGGCAATACCGGCAGAGCAGAACATGGGCAATGCTTTGCATTTCTCCTTGCACATATGGCACAGCAAGTGCCCGGCCATTGCTGCACCCTATGAGATAAAATGGAGCAACCTGGGATGGCGTTGACACTCACCTAGGTCTGTGGGATTTAGCCCGAAATACACCCCGGATGAATGGGGATGTGTCGCAATATGCTCAAAATTTAGCTAAAATCCACATTTCACCGCATTGCCATGGCCGTATCTCCCAAGTGTGTCCTCAGCTATAATAAATTCTGATTGTGTTCAAGGTGCTATGTAGTCATCAGTATTTATTGTATCCATCACTGATTATCTATTATGCACAGTTGATACAAATTTCGGAACTTATCAACCTTTTGACAACAGCAGCTACTTTATTCTAATGCTACTATCTTTTACTAATCAACTAATAATGAATACAGCCAGAAATATTTGCTAGAACCTTAATGGTTATCAAATAACATCTAGGCAATGATACAATATCTTACAGGCAGTATCAAGAATCCTCATTTAACTTCTCTCCACAACCCCCAAAACAAAAAAGATTTCCTTATTACAGCAATGTCGCACTGGTCGGTGCAGGGGGGTGAAGAGGAAACTCTCGCCAGTTCCTACCCTGGAAAGTGTCTAACTTCTATAAAAATGATGTGTGTATATATATATATATATATATATATATATATATATATATATATATATATATATATATATATATATATATACCGTACTTACCGTGTCATGAGACGCACCTTTTTTCATGAAAAAAGCCTCCTAAAATCACCCTGCGTCTTAACACTTAAGAAAAAGTTGTATTGGGGAGTTTGACACCCCTCAAACGCCAAACTATTGGCACACAAGCACTCAAACTCACGAGAGATAGAATATAAACCTACAATTATCATGTAATAAATGCATTTATTTTCATATTGCACTTCATGTAATGAAGTACAGTACCAAATTATTTGTTTGTTTTGGTAATCAGCTGATGACTCTCCAACCCCCTTCTACAAGCAAACATGCCAACTAGTGGTCTCGTAGTAGACGACGCTATTATATATGTGTTTATACAGCATATATCCATTTTCTCATATTTTGTTGATATTTTATATATATATATATATATATATATATATATATATATATATATATATATATATATATATATATATATATATATATTTTGTGTGAGTGTTTTGTATTTGTAGTGGATAGTAGAGACATCAAATGATATACAGAATTGAAATATGGCAACTCGATTTATAATGTTTAATGCTTTCACTAACAGAGACAGCCCTTTACTCTCTTTGATTTGCTAAGGTTGGAGAAAGCTCCGCCCATTTCTTAGAAGTAGTAAGAAGAGCAATCTCTTATCTGTTTTGTCTTGGGAAAACTAGAGACATCTGACGAACGATTTCCCTTGAGTGTCGGTGTTCTTATGATTCTAATTTTACCTTATTCTTTCTGAAGCACTGATGGCTTTATAACTTTGCTAAGTCGGATGATTAGTTTGTGAATAGTTATCAACAGTATGATATGCTTATTCTGTGACTGCTAAAGATAGAATAAAAGCAAGCTACTATTTCTCACTAACAATTCAACACAATTATTACAATATGATGAAAAAATACTGCATGAGTTTTCAAAACCATGCCTCTTGTTTTGGTAAGGAGGCCTACCGCCTAATATTTACCTGTGATCGTTACTTATTTGTGTGTTCTTTTGTGCTGTGCATAGATGTTAAAGCAATCCTTTTGAAATCTTGGTAAGCACATACTACACAAGTATTTTTTTTTTCTTTTTCGCTTTGTAATTCAAATAACCACATACAAAATTAAAAATAAACAGCGGAAGGAAAATGTTTGGATGGTAATAAAGGTCTAATGAATTTTTCCACCCATAAGGCGATATATCTAGCATATCAAACTTTGCCAAAGCACGCAGTTGGCCTTCAATAAATAAGATATTTGTATCTGGAAACAAATCTTAACTTGGTATATTAAGAGAATGTGGGATTTTTGGTTGTGGATCCATAAAATAACTGTTTTAGAGTTGATTTTGAAAATATCTGGTTTTAAAGACTGAACGGCATTACTATGCAAGTTAATAAATATTAATGCTTTTGAAATGTGACAATGACTAAAATGCCAAATACCTGCGGCATGCAGTATAAAGTCTGCTCTTGAAGAAGGAATTGTTTACTTTTTTAAGCGATTTGGTAATTAGTAGGTGTTTGTGGTGTGTGCATGGATGATGAATATTACCTATTATGCAGAATCGGGCCAACTGGGATCTTTGCAATGTAGCAAGAAATCCTTGTGTTTGCACTAACCATAAAAAAATTATGACATTTAATTCTAGCATAATTAAGTAACCGAACATGTTAGGATATGCATACATACCCTTTGGTCACGATTTGGTCAGATTTTGCTGCAGTTTTGTTTTTGATGTGTTTAAAACAAAACTTCCCAAAACTATATGAACAACTTTCTAGTCCATCTCTTGCATTTGACAGTACAGTTGTAATCTGTCATTTATTTTGGTTTTACCGAATGTGATATAGAATTTTAAATTAGGCTTGATACCTTAGTTTTTGTAAACTATTGAGATATACTGATGATTCAATAAATTCAGTGAAACGTTTATTAAAAGTCCGTGGTTGTCATTGCAGTAGCCAGCCTGAATGTAAAGAAGGGGGATTATATAATCCTTGGGCCCATACAAAGGGCCCAGTAATGTTGGGTAGTAATGCCCATGTTTGCCACGACAAAGCGGGTGCTTGTCCAAAGTCAGGCTTCAAAGGCGTTTACAACTCCGGTGCACTTGGTAAATATTTATTTACTGGCAACTATAACATATCCTTTGTTTGCATGTGTAATTTCTTGAAAGCCAAACAATAATATACAGTAGCAGTAGAACAGTCAGGGTGGTTAAAAATCTGATAAAGTAATTAAATATAATCGAAAGTTCTACATATAGACAAAGATGTATGATTTTAATATTTTTGAGAAATTTTGTGGTAACCTTGAAATTATTGAGAAAATTACACTTCACTGTAAACAATTAGAAGAGATTTTAAGGCTTAGAATTTTCTCAAAAATATTAATTGTCATTCTCGGTTCATGTTCTAGATATATTTTAGATTGATTGATTGATTTGAGGTTTTCTGGCATCCTGACATATAAGGTCATTGACGCCGAAGATATATTTTAGATGCTTGCCTAATCCCAAATCTTATTTTTTTTTCTTTTAGTAAATCGACATATATATCCACTCTAGAATAAATTAAAGAATTCAGTTAATTTAAAAGTAATAGCAATCCCTTCCATTTTAGTGTTTTATTCAACCTAAAAAAATTCAGTCTCAATGAAGATTATTTATCGAGTAGAATAATATTGGGGGACCTTTCCAACCATTGTAAGCTTGATTTGCTGTGAAATTTTTTTCCTGATTGTCCATTTCACCTATGAATTATTTCTCTAGACACCTCACCTGAAGTTTACACGGCTTTCTCTTCCATGTCTATCATAAAACTCAAATTGCCTGTTGTATAGTGTTGATAACAGCATGGGTAGTCATTTCAGTTAACTTGCCTCCTGCATGTTTTGTCGAAGCTCTAGGGTATTCCAATTTGAAGTTAATTTTTAAGGTGTTTGTTAGCTTTAGCTTAATTAGGGATGCCTTTTTGTATGTTTGAAATGGGATTTTTGTTAATTGTTCCAGGTCTCATAATAATATGACTTAGATCGTAGTTGTTCAGAATGAGCGCGTATGGAGGAAATTGTTAGGCTTTTATCTATACGAATTTCTTTGGAAAACTCTAAATGTAAGAGAAAAGTTTATTTCAAATAGGAATCATCCATAGAGCACTTGAATAGTAGATTTGGGTTGTGAAAGGGATGTTACTACTCATGCAGTTATTGGGTCCTCTGAAGTTCATAGCAAGTATTAACTATCATTTTTTGTTATCTATGGAATGTTTGCTCTGTTCATGAAATGAAAGACTAGTAACACTCCTGGCAGGATCAGTGTCCTAAGCTTAACCTGTCCTATTCTAAACCCTAACTCCTTGTGTTTTGCCTAGTGGTTCTTGTGTACCATTTGGTAAGGGTTCTGATGATACACAGTGCATAATAAAGTCGACTGCCGCTCCACGAGCATATTTCTCTCTAATTGCCCCAGATTCTCATAATGTAAACCTCTCACCTTTCTACTATGCAGTATACTAATTATGACCATTGGATTGGTACAGTTAGAAACTACTCCAATTTGAGATGTAATCCATATTTTTGTGTGCTGTGACGTTACAAGTATATTTCATGAAATTTCGTGCTCAATTGCATTTCAAAGGATGAGTTTTCGGTAAAGGAGTTCTTCCGGGTTAAAGTAATTGGAAAGGATTAAATTTACTAAATTTCATACTTATTTTCAATTCATCTTGGGTTTTTACCTTTTACATCATACCTTTGCATTTTTTAAATATTTGTAACTATTAATTTTTTTTCCTTATATGCTCATTCATTATACTATTGTCAAGGAAAAAAGATGATAGAAGTACTTCCACATCAGTTATCTGATGAATTTCTGTTCTAAATATATTGATAATTTGTACAAATGATGGAAATAATTCAACTTTAATTTATACAATCAATAGTAATAATTTCATCAGGTTAACTAAAATGATTTTGGCATTTCTCCATCATATTGTATGTGTGGCGTTCTCCCCCTTGTTAATGTTAAGGAGTTTGAAGTGGTCCTTAGACGGTTTTATTGTTTAGATAGGGTAAAGGTTTGGTTACTCGTAAGTTAAGCCTTATATATTATATTTAGTGAAGGTGAATCAGGATGACTTAATGTAAACTGATTCTTGTTACTAGTTAGAAATTGGGAAATTTCAACTGTTCAATTGAGTTATTGTATGAACATGCCTTTGTGTCTCGAGGAATCGTTTTATGGTCTCTTATTGGATAAAATCCACATTCATTTTGTTTTTCTTCAAGAAGCCAGCTTTGAGATTTTAAATGCAGTTGGATTAAATATGAAAACTCGTGATGGAAGTTATCAAATTAGTGTCTGCCCAGTGTAGAGTTTTGACAGGGAAAGAGAAAAGAAGAGATTGATTCACAGATTAAGTTTTCCTACAGGGAGTTAGCCGTCTGTAGATGCAATGATTAGTGGGCTCTTGTCTCAAATTTTAATTGATGCTTTTACAGCTTCCCTTTTCAGATGTTCTTGTTACCTAATGTTTTGTATTGTCAGATGTCAAGAGGACATCTGTTTAGACCTGAAACAGACATTCAAATAAGATGTCAAGCAGTAATTATTTTCTAACCTTTGATGTTATGGGTAATACTTCTCAACTCACATTATATGGTGGATGTCTTCAATTTTATTTCATCAATTCAGTGTAATATATGCTATCAAATACTTTCATGAATTTTGTCTACCAGAACAGTAGGATTCTAAGTTAGTGAACCAGTATTGGAACTTTTGCGTTCTTATCATTTCCTTCCATTTGTTGAGCCAAGGGCACATAATTAGTATGAGTGTGCAAAAATAATGTAACATTTTTATTAAGTATTTCTTTTCAGACGCTTGGTTTGGGGGCTTCTGAAACCATTTTTTTCATGGGTTCAGAATCGGTGGGATATGTTTGATTCCTTGAACCACTCTTCTTTGTTCTCCAACTGTTTCATTAAAAATAAGGCTCTGGGACCTTTACCTCTTCACCAATACATTCCAGGCAGTATGGGAGCTTACTGTAGATTATCTTCCCCTGTTGAGGGTTTGAACTGAAACGAAAGTCTAGCTTATAATAACCTGTCTGGAGCTGTTACAGTATTTGGCGGGGTTTTCAGGTTGAGGCGTTACTGGTGATGGGAAAGTGTGTGGTTTCTTACATACCTATCAATAGGCCTTTGCTGGCATCAGGTGAATGGGACTACCAGGTTCGAATATTAATTCCTCGTCACTCATGAAAAATACAAGGTATCTGATTGTAGCCCCTTTTCAAATGTAGACATGTTTGTAGCCTCCAGCAACAAGAAAGTGAATGTTTTTAGTTTTCCAATCTGGATTCCCCTAGTGTGGAAGGTAGATGTCTTGGAGGACTGGTCAAACACGGAACATTATGCATTTCCCTCATTCTCTATGATCCAAGCAGTGATAAACAAGTCTAGGATGTCATCCAAGAGTGGAGTGACACTGGTGTCTCGGTTTTGGCCTCAGAGAGGGTTGGTTATAAATCTACGGTCCCTGTTGTTGGGTTGTCTGAGAGGTTTGTCTTTCAGGGACAGTCTACTCATACAATTTTTTTATGAGCCATTCACCCAAGCCCTAAAATGTTATATCTAACCACATGTAGACTATCCATCCTATTGTCAGAGAGTAAAGATTAACTAGGACCTCTACAATATCGTAGGTTCCAAAAGGCAGTCTATCAGTACTCCGTTTCAGAGACAGTGGCATGTATATTTTGATGGTGTAGGTCCCGTAAGGTTTTGGTAACTTGAACAATTTGGACAGTTCTTTGTATTTGTGTATCCTGTTGTATGAGAAGAAACTTTCTTTACATTATTAAGGGTTATAGGTCCATGCTTCAAACTATTATCGAACATTTTGGTTTGGATTTATCCTCTTTGGGTATTATCACAGATGTATTCAGGTCTTTTGCCATTGAGAAACGTACAGTTATCAGATCTCATTGGAATTGGGTGTAGTGTTGCATTGTTTAAAGAGCCCAAGTTTTGAGCCTTTGGAAGGTCTGTCCCTCAAGGATTTTATGGGCAAGATGTTCCCAAGAATATGGGTTTAGGTGTTAACAAATGATTTTGTTTCAAAACAAAGTCTTCTAAATTTTGCCATATTGCCGCATTGAGAAAGATGGGAAGTACACCGTATGCTAGGTTATTTTGTCTGATAAGGGAGGTTCAGTTTTATTTAAACAAGGCTGATAGCATTAAAGAAGTTTTCCTAATTTGTTTTGTGTTGTCAGGATGCATGACATAATGTAGCCAAGAATGCTTTTTTCTTTATTAAAAGTATATTGACGGATGTTCACATTCAGTTGTATTCCAGTTAGTTGAGGACTTAGCAGGTTCAAGTTCATGATATGAAGAGTCTGGCTACATCGCTTAATTTCTGTAGGAATCTTTCTTTGGAATAGGTTTTGGTAGCAGCTCAGTGGTATACTAATTCTGTTTTCACCAAACACTATTTACAATTTGCTGATCATTGGGTCATAGGATAGCTGCATGTGATGTTCAAGCGTACCGTATAGAGTTGGGTATTTGTATTTTTTAGTAATTTGTATTTATTAGGATGCCGTAGAATTTTTATTGGTTTATAGGTCAACATGGAAATATATCTTTTTGTTTTTCTAAATGTGGAATTGTACGGTGTTATGACATTTCTCTTTAGCTTTCAGCTGGAACTTTTAAATTTGCGGTATTTGGTTTGGTTTTTCTCATTCTTACTTAACCTCCTTCAGTGTGTGTTATTCAGCTATGTGAATTTCAGGTGGTGGTTCATAGAAATAAAAATTATTTAATAATGAAATTTATAAACCCTATACTCCCCTGAGATGGACATAATTCCCTCCCGCCTCTCCACTGATTAGTAATGTAAAGCGATTGTTGAATTTGATTTGATTTCTTGTCCCTGTCATTGCCAGGCATCGCCATATGTTATGAACAGTATTTACAAGGGGGTTTTATGCTATTGAAGTGAGGGAAAACGGGAAATTTGATTTTCATGATTACACTAGGGAGGCTTCGAGGAGGAAGCCATGTAATATCAGGTAAGTATAAAAATTATCAATTTTAATATCAAAATTCCATTATTGTGTGTATCTTTACAATAATTCTTTTAACTTTCCTTTATTATGTTATGGGCAAGATGGTTTTTTTTTTTTTTTTCTGTTGGGTACATTAATCTTTTGTAGCTTTCGTCAATGATTTTCATGTTAAATAAATGTATCTTTTTAGCAATGTACTCTTAGTTGGTATAATGGTACTGTAGTAATGTAGTTTATATTAAACAGTAGTAATCATTTACATAGAACCATAGCAATTAGGCTATGCTGTTCATATATGAGTTCACTTTACACTCATGGCAGTTACCTAGTAAGATAGGTTTTATTTACAATGTGTGTAATATATCGATGTTAAAGTTTGAGTAAAATACCGTCCAATAACTTTTTAAGCACCGAATAGGTCCATTTTAAGAATAGCTAAAAATAGTATGATGGATTTTTTTTTCTAGATACTGCCCTCTTCCTTTGCCAAATTAATCTTGTATAGTCCTTACTTATAATTATATAAATAATAGTATCAGTATTTTCATCTAATTTTCAAATAAAAATAATAATAATTATTCGTAAATAAAGGATATGTGGTGTAATATTTTTATATGACTTTCAATTGTTTGTTTGTTTTATCTAGTTACCACCTATCAGTACTAAGTAATTGTAGTTTTGTGGTACATAAAGATATTGTATCATTAATCGTAAAGAATTTTCAATGGTAGTGTTCTTGTCAAGCTGTTCCTTGAATAGAGAAATTGTGCATTGGTTACTTAAATGTCAGTGTAAAATCCTATAGTAGATTTTTTTATATAGTCCGTGTAGGGTCGGTTAAGGAAGATTGTATTTTCGTTATGAATGCAACAGCCGTAGCTTACCCCGACATATCGCATAGAATGTTATAAGTTGTGTAGATTTAATATGAGGTGAAAGAAGGAAAGGTGTCTGGGATCATTTTAGACTTCTGTAGAGTAGTACCAAGCTCATGCTGGTAATTTTGTCCAAGACAACCAGACCAAACCACCAATCACTATCAGCATATACTTCACTGTGAACTAAATATTGGAATGGAAACATAGTACTTACTTTTAAATTATGTCAGTGACAGATAGTTCTCAGAACACAGGTAACATTACTTTTGATACTGGGAGATATACTACCCAGATAAATCCACCCAAGCTCCCTGCCAAGATAAGTAAAATCTGCAGATCCTTTTTATAAACGAGCATGTAAATTTTCTGGAGATAAATGAGATTTGATTGGAAAATTAAATATTTAAAGTGAGCATGATATGGAGAGATACCTGATCAAGACCTTGTGCCACAACACCATTAACCGACAGTAGCCAGAGGAGATTAGTCACATTTAAAAGTCACGATGTTATATTCCCAAAATTGGTTGAGTTCTTTTAAAGTAAAAGGTATCAATAGCAGAATTGGTTATATAGTGAATGTATGTTGCAACACATTAGTACGTACTGTAGTTCTAGTTAAGCTGGGCATGGACACAATGGGAGCTGTTCCAATCCCCGGTTACTGATGCAGTCATACATATACAGTATATATATATATATATATATATATATATATATATATATATATATATATATATATATATATATATATATATATATATTAATATTTTCTCTTTAAACTGCAAGAGAATAATTGTATTTTATCGTTAAATATAAATATATAGGAATTTTCATTCATCCATAATGTTGTAGAAACTATTGTATTATGACTTGATAGATGTTTTACTTGTTTGAAGTAGACATATTAAACTTTGCATTATAGAATTTCCATTACTTCTTTTTCCAGCGATGAAGATGACGACGATGAATCTTGGCCCTCTGGACCAACAAGGAAGTGGCCAAGAACTCCCCACACACAGCGCAGGAATTATGACCAACCCAACGGAAACAACAGGACCCCAAATCAAAACTTCAACCAGAGGTCTTCAGAAAACCCGAAGCACAAAGTCAAAACCTCCCCATATGGAGGCCAGCGATACTATGACTCCTATTATCAGGGAAGGACAGCACCACAATATGACTTCAACTTTTACCAACAACAAGGATCGGGGTTGGGGCCATACAGAAATTCACCTAGGTGGTCAAAGAATGTCCACTGGGAAAACAACAATACACAGGGTAGGCCGAGGCAGTATCAGGGGCCAAGGCAATATGCGACGCCCCACAGGAGGGAGAGGGAGAGGGAAACATTAGATGACAGTGGTTTTATAAAGTTCCGCGGTAATACTTCAGGACCTAGACGAAATCCATTCAGTAGTCCAGGAGACGCTAATACATTAAGCCCTACTCCTTATAGACATAGAAAAAATCCCTTCAGTCCAGAAACCTCTAATAACATATTCAGCCCAGAAGACTCCAAAACTTTCAGCATTAGAACTTCTAAATATCAAGGCAGTCCAAGAACCTCTAGTAATCCATTCAGTCCAGAAGACCCCAAAACTTACAGCCCAGGAACATCTCAATATCACAAATATCGATTTAGTCCAGGCCGGGGAACACGTAAATATCACAATTATCGACACAGTCCTGGAACCTCCAGTAATGTACTCAGTCCAGAAGACTCCAAAACCTTCAGCCTTGGTACACCCAAATATAGTCAATACCGTAAATGATTCTACATGCAGTATAAAGATACTGTAGAAAGTTGCATCACTTTTTTTCCTTTTTTCTTCTTATTTGTTAAACTGTATCAAGAATGTTTGGATGAATACTAATTTTTCTTTAGATTGATACATACAACCCAGTATGCTGAATATTTACTGCCTTTTCATGTTTTCTGGTATTGGGAATTTTATACATTTTAAAGGGAGCTTTTAGAAAAATTCTGTGCAATATGACACATCAATAGGGAACCACCTTCAGAGCGTATTGCTGTGATCCTTCTTCCCATACAACTTTCCTTTAGTTATGACATGTTTTTGGAACCGTATTAGAAAATTATAGACTGTTTTGATAAAGTTCCGACCCTGTAAAGTATTAGCAGATTTTTTCTATTTTTTTTTTTTTTTTTTTGCTTTTATGAATATTTTATACATTGACATGTAAACTGTAATGAGCTTTATAATAAAATGTTGAAAAAATATAAGCATTTATAAAAACTTTTTTTTCAATCCTATAATTTTTTTTTATGATAGCCGGAAATACAGCTCCAAATAATTCTTATACTGTAGTTGTCATTTCAAAAAGCCTTATTTCAACATTAATACTGAAGAAGGTATTATTGTATTTGTTGGTATAGAAGGGCATAGAAAGACCATAAACAGTCGTGTGTAGAAGGATATGTCTGAAGCCTTTGTCCTGCAATGCACTAGCAAGGATATATCAGTATATATATGTATATATATATATATATATATATATATATATATACATATATATATATATATATAATATATATATATATATATATATATATATATATGTATATATATATATATATATATATATATATATATATATATATATATATATGTATGTGTGTGTAATTTGTGGAATATGGAAATCAAAGATATCTCTCTGTATTAACAAAACTCCTGGGAGGTTTCTGGAAGACTGAAACTATACAGTAGCTATACTCCTTTTTTTTTTTTTTTTTTTTTTTTTTTATTAAGTTGGCATATTTGTACTCTTAGCCACGCCTTTTGCAGCTGTTATTATTATTATTATTATTAGCCAAACAACAACCCTACTTGGAAAAGCAAGATGCTATAAGGCCAAGGGCTCCAACAGGGAAAAATAGCCGAGTGAGGAAAAGAAATAAGGAAATAAATAAATGATGAGAATAAATTAACAATATATCATTCTAAAAACAGTAACAGCGTCAAAACAGATATGTCCTATATAAACTATTAACAACGTCAAAAACAGATATGTCATATATAAACTATTAAAAGAGTCATGTCAGCCTGGTCAACATAAAAACATTGGCTCCAACTTTGAACTTTTGAAGTTCTACTGATTCAATTACCCGATTAGGAAGATCATTCCACAACTTGGTAACAGCTGGAACAAAATTTCTAGAATACTGTGTAGTATTGAGCCTCATGATGGAAAGGGCCTGGCTATTAGAATTAACTGCCTGCCTAGTAATACGAACAGGATAGAATTGTCCAGGGAGATCTGAATGTAAAGGGTGGTCAGAGTTATGAAAAATCTTATGAAACATGCATAATGGACTAATTGAACGACGGTGCCAAAGATAAATATCTAGATCAGGATTAAGAAATTTAATAGACCATAAGTTTCTGTCCAACAAATTAAGATGAAATCAGCAGCTGAACACCAGACAGGAGAACCATACTCAAAACAGGGTAGAATGAAAGAATTAAAACACTTCTTCAGAATAGATTGCTCACCAAAAATCTTGTAAGACTTTCTCAATAAGCCAATTTTTTGTGCAATTGAAGGAGACACAGACCTGATGTGTTTCTCAAACGTAGATTTCCTGTCGAGAATCACACCTAAAATTGTAAAAGAGTCATACAAATTTAAAGAAACATTATCAATACTGATATCCGGACATTGAGGAGCCACCATCCTTCACCTACTTACAATCATACTTTGAGTTTTGTTAGGATTCAACTTCATACCCCATGATTTGCACCATGCACTAATTTTACCTAAATCTCTATTAAGGAATTCACCAACCCCAGATATACATTCAGGGGATGGAATTGATGCAAAGAGAGTAGCATCATCTGCATATGCAACAAGCTTGTTTTTTAGGCCAAACCACATATAAGTGTATTTAGTAGGAAAAATAACAGTCCAAGAACACTACCCTGTAGAACACTGGATATCACATTCCTATACTCACTATGATGCCCATCAACAACTCTTTGAGATATATTACTTGAAGAATCAATAATAATGCTAAGAAACGACCCACCCACTCCCAACTGTTTGAGTTTGAAAACTAGGGCCTCATGATTAACACGGTCAAAGGCAGCACTAAAATCAAGGCCAATCATACGAACTTCCTGACCACAATCAAGGGATTTCTGTACAGCATTGGAGACTGTAAGAAGGGCATCACATGTTCCAAGGCCTTTACGAAAACCAAATGCAAACTAGGGAATAGATGATTACCTTCAGCAAACCTATTAAGACGTTTTGCCAGAAGACGTTCAAAAACTTTAGATAATATGGGAGTTATGGAAATTGGGCGGTAATCAGTGGAACTTGAGCTACCACAAACACATTTACATAGAGGAGTAACATTACCAATTCTCCAACAAGTCTTGGATGAAATTAGTTTATCCGAATCCATTAGTTTTGTTTTGACACATTTTCAAATTTATAAATAAAATATAAAACCATACGATGTCAGTATATGCAGCCGGCCAAAAAATCAATACTCTATGGACTTAATTGATATATTAAAGATTACTTCATAGATAAGTAACCAAGTTTATTAGATAATAAACTACTCCCACCGAAGTTGTAGACAAGGAAAAAGTTTGAGATGCATGAATTTTAATGTTTTTATTCTACCAATGTTTAGTGGGTAATATATCAGTGGTATTATGAAGATATTTAAATGACTTACCTAGATGGTTGCTGGCTCTGTTTTCTGGGAGGAACAGCAACACACAAAGAGGAAAACGTTTGATGAGCTCTACCCTGATTGATCCCATACCGTACTACTAGAGGAAAAATATTTCTTAAAAATAAGGTTTTAGACTTATTGGACACAATCATGAAAATGAAGCTTAAGATATGGCCTTTGTAAAGTATGATTCTGAGAAACACAAAGTGATATAGAAGTAGTTTTTCTGGGAAAGAAAAATCATTTGTTCCTACTAAGGGCAAGAGCTGAATATTACTCTAAATATTAATCATAGACACTTTATTAATAACGCATGTTATTTGATACTTATGGTCACTATATATATATATATATATATATATATATATATATATATATATATATATATATATATATATATATATATATATATTGTCCATGAAATAGTTTCACAAAAAACACTTGAAAACATTTGTAACTTCCTGTGCTTTACATGTCTCTATTTTACTTGCGGTACTTACTTTCATTAAAAAGTATAGGCCTACACACAATTAATTTTTAGTTTGCTTTCTCAATTATAAAAATCCATTTTGTAGGTAGTATGTTGGCCAGGGCACCA
Organism: Palaemon carinicauda; assembly: GCF_036898095.1. Lineage (NCBI taxonomy): Eukaryota > Metazoa > Arthropoda > Malacostraca > Decapoda > Palaemonidae > Palaemon > Palaemon carinicauda. Next base: position 81,600,320 of record NC_090757.1, read on the forward strand.
GCCATCCGTTGGGATACTACCTCTAGAGAGTTATTGGGTCCTTTGACTGGCCAGACAATACTACATAGGATCCTTCTCTCTAGTTACGGTTCACTTTCCCTTTGCCTACACACACACCGAATGTCTGGCCTATTCTTTAAAGAATCTCCTCTCTCCTCATACACCTGACAACACTGAGGTTACCAAACAATTCTTCTTCACCCAAGGGGTTAACTACTACACTGAAATTGTCCAGGGGCTACTTTCCTCTTGCTAAGGGTAGAAGAGACTCTTTAGTTATGGTAAGCAGCTCTTCTAGGAGTAGGACACTCCAAAATCAAACCATTGTTCTCTAGTCTTGGGTAGTGCTATAGCTTCTGTACCATGGTCTTCCACTGTCTTGGGTTAGAGTTCTATTGCTTGAGGGTACACTCGATCACACTATTCTATCTCATTACTCTTCCTCTTGTTTTTTTAAGTTTTCATAGTTTATATATTAAATATTTATTTAAATGTTACAATTCTTAAAATATTTTATTTTTCATTGTTTCCTTTCCTCATTGGGCTATTTTCCCTGTTGGGGCCCCTGGGTTTATAGCATCTTGCTTTTCCATCTAGGGTTGTAGCTTAGCAAGTAATAATAATGATAATACTGGAAAAATTCATGTACAGTATGGTCCCGAATTATGCCCGTCCGAATTGTGCGATTTCCCATTTATGTGGTCGCCAGTTTTAAAAAATAAATTTTCTGTATCTGCGGAGCTGTTCAAAGTCTGCGAGTCAAACACCATTAAAGTATCAAATCTATTCTCTTTTCAAGTATATTGGTAGCCCTAGGTAAGGAACCTGATAATAAATGTAATCAAACTATATTTACCTTATATTTTATTAACACAATTTCACAATAAGTAGCCTATTTAAGGAAAAATTCCATATCAACACTGAAATCAATTCCCAGCTGACAAAATGTAAACAGTTGTGGTTACCTTCTCGGCAACCGTTATCTTTTTCTAACCTTTCGACAACTTAATGGTAGTGTTAATGGTGGTATATTAAACCATTCTCTTTGTTTAGTACAGTACATATAAAAGCTTTAGTTTTTCCATGGGTGTTCAAGGTTTTCACATGTAGGCTGGGTTCGTTTATCGGCCGTGAATAGCCTAACTTTCGGTGACGAGTTGACAATATTTTCTGTCATATATTTCAAACAGCATAGAGTCGCATTACAAAAATTTGTTTTTGTTTAGTACATGGTATATAAAAACCTTGCACCCTATCTACCACTCTCTTCATACCTCTCTCTCTCTCTCTCTCTCTCTCTCTCTCTCTCTCTCTCTCTCTCTCTCTCTCTCTCTCTCTCTTGTGTGTGTGCTGCTGTACAATACTTACATATAGATTAAGAAACCAATAGCTGTTTCCTTGAAAAGTGTCAATTAAATACGACACCAAAATTATACTGTGCGTAAATCCATTTCAATCGTAGCTTAAAAGACGGCATCCGATTTCACCAGCAAACCACTATTTTTAAGGAAACATCATTGCAGTCTAGAAAATGTTTACTATTTAAGTAGTTACTTGTGCTTTAAGAAAACACTTATGTACTTTAGTTTTAAATTTCGAGTGTATTTTAACAATCGAGTGTTGCTGACTTTTTATTTTACTTTTGCCTGTGTTCAAATCAGCTGATGTCTGGCTGCCGCTCTCAAGAAATGCCCTTACGAATACAGTAACAAAGCATTGTTTTATAACATTTCTTAGCTTATTCAAAACATCTATACAGTTAATATTACATAAGCACCAATGTGTTATAACCTATCATATTTCTAATTTAGGACATTTAAAACTCTCTCTCTCTCTCTCTCTCTCTCTCTCTCTCTCTCTCTCTCTCTCTCTCTCTCTCTCTCTCTCCCTCTAACAAATGAAATCTTTGTTTCTTCACCAAGTTTCTGTTAAATACTCACTGATAAAGCCGGCAATATTTTAATTTCTCGATCAACCAAGCACTATAGCAGTCATTTAGGGCACAATAAAATCAGCCTTCTAAGTATGTGCTATAGTACTAAAACGCTACATCAGAGGGTAGGCATTGCTAATAAAAATCAATAACATTCAAATTATCCGTACTTTCTCCAATCTCCCACCATCTGTCACATCGAACGTTATAGCGGTAACGCAATTGTTCTATGACTGAAAACTTTCCTCAATTTTTTTTTTTTTTTTTTTTTTTTTTTATTTCGGCATATGGTTCCATAATTAAGGCTGAAACAAGTTGATACGAAATCAAACTGACTTATAATTGAAGTTAGGGATATGAAATGGACAACTAACTATCTTTCGTAACAGTTTAGAATTATTGTAGATTATCATACTGTCAATAGCGACAGTTTGCTATTGTTGAATAAACGCAAACACAACTTATGGATACGGTAAGTAAAATATATGTAATAATATAATATTTACTAAAAGCTTTTAATATCATTAGTTATCACCTTGATCATTTGTTTTAATGCGTTCGTTTGTTCATTATGATCGACAATATGAGTATGCTGTAGATACTATAACCCTCTACTAATAAAGTTCCTTTATCACTCAGTAAAGTTCTTATTTGACAAGTTCGTAGCTTGGAATGTTGATATAATTCTTTCTGGGCTAGATTTCAATGTTATCATTGAGATCTTGTCCCCAGGGGCCATAGTTTTGAGTCTAGGTGGTCGTTCAACAATTACTTAGTTATTATAATATACATATACATATAATACATTTGTGCAGCATATATATATATATATATATATATATATATATATATATATATATATATATATATATATATATATATATATACATATATATATATATATATATAAATATATATATATATATATATATATATATATATATATATATATATATATATATATATCACAAATTTTTATTCGGCCTAGCTATACAAACCTGAATCCTTTAGGTAGGGAATATGTTTTCAGTGCAAGTTAGACAGCCATTGAATCATTTCAATGAGCATTGAAGCGATATGACCCTTTCAGCTCAAGACTAATATGGGTGGTTGAGGAGGGAATTAAAATCTAAAGGACTTAGGTTTGTATAGCTAAGAAAAAATACAAATTACTTCATCTTTTATTTAGGGAGACACATTGCTTGGTAGGACGGTACTTCCCCTTGAACCGAACTGATGCGTTCATTTTCATCTCTGGAAATGTCAATGTACTGTACTTGGTCCAGTACGGGAGCGAAGGAGATGACTCCAGCAACCTCCTATCTGTCTATCATTGGGATAAATAGGCTGATATGGCCCGACCTGTTCAAAAGATTCGTATTTGGTCAAAGGAGGGATCACTCTCCCCTAAGGGGATGGCAGTGCGGAATAATATACCTGGGGTATGATGACTATAGGGTTGGTATATATTCCACCATCCTCCCTCTTGTCCAGGAGAAATGGAAGAAAACTTCTCAAGGTTCTAAAGAATAACCTCAGAAGTGTAGTTTACCAGCATCCAGTTAGGTCTTGTGATTAACGCTTTGACAGTTACGTCCACAGGATAGGGCCAGAAAGAATGGAGAAGGGCCAGTCATTCTGCCTCCATTCTATGTTACCATGGATAAGATGCTTACTGCTCCATAACGAATCTAGGCTATCCACAGCACTATTATTATTACTATTATTATTATTATTATTATTATTATTATTATTATTATTATTATTATTATTATTATTATTATTATTATTACTAGCTAAGCTACAACTGTAGTTAGAAAAGCAAGATGCTATAAGTCCATGGCTCAAACAGGGGATATAGCATAGTGATGAAAGAAAATAAGGTAATGGAATAGTGCCTACGTGTACCATCAAGCAAGAGAACTCTAATTCACAAAAGGGGAAGAATGGTACAGAGGCTATGGCACTACCCAAGATTAGAAAACAATGGTTTGGTTTTGGAGTGCCCTTCAGGAAGAGCTGTGTAACATAGCTAAAGAGTCTCTTCTACCCTTACCAAGTGGAAAATAGCCACTTAACAAGTCCAGTTAACCCCATATGTGAAGAAGAATTTTTCAGTTTTTGTAATGATATCAGGTGTATGAGGAAAGAGAAGAATATGTAAAGAATAGGCTAGAGGTAGATTATTTGATGTATATGTAGGCAAAGGAAAAATTAACCATAACCAGTATAGTACTATCTGGACGGCCAAAGAACCCAATAACACATCAGGCTCAAAAGCATCAAGGGATTGCGGGTACTTCTGTAGAATAAAGGTCATGGAGGTGTTCTGGTACATACACAATTCAACCTTCCACACCCAGACAATTGTAATATTCCTCTTGAAGGCAAGGTTGGAGCCTAGCTCCTGACTTTGCGAGTTCCAGTCCTACCTGGAACCTAGACTCTCTCATCAGTTGAAGCGTATGCTTTATGAATTAACTCCTGAAGTCAGAAAGATATCATGTTCTAGACATTTCTTTCTTGGCTCTGCCCATGCTAAGGAAGAGTCGCCAATACGCAGGTCTGAGGTGTCATGTCTTCTTCAGATAACACTGCAGAGCCCTCATGGGGCACAAAAGCCTTTTCTCTCCATGCCATCTTCTAAGGAGCTCCTACACCTCACTGAGTGGGACACCAAGGTAGAGAGACCATATGGCTTGCTAACATTTTTCCGATTATAAGGCAGCAGAGACACTCTTGAGAGTCAAAGGCTCATGAGAGGTATTGAGAACAGCCAAACTGTATGAAGGAACACCTGTGTAAGATCATACTCAAGTCTGAGTGGTGGCCTTGAAGGTAGATACTGAGAGGATCCTCTCCCTACCAGGAAGAAGAGAAACTCCGCAACCTGGTCTAGTGAAGATCCAACTTGAGAAGAATCCCTTCTATAATATCAATTATTGAAGATGGCCCACTTTCTAAGGGAGTTTCCTTGGGATCATGACACGGCAGAACAGGAAACCATTCGCCTGAGTGGTCAAAATGGAGCCCAAAACAACCTGTCCTACCCGGATTCCAAGGTAGCCAGGGGGGCCCAAAATCCAGCCGTGGGGTAAAGGTGCAGATCCATGACACGGAGCCATGGCGCTGACCCCATCATGCCAAAATTCAAGGCCAACAACAGATATCACAACTACCAGGGTAGCTGAGGATCCAGGCCATGGGGGGTGCCCAAGGATCGGTGCCATGACTGCCATGCCCCTGAGCATCGGCTGTATATCCTTCTAGGCTACCAAGTAACCTTGGACCCCAGCACCAGCCCCCTGTATCGTCCCAATACTAGATAACCTGAAAACCCAGGTAACTGGGAGAGCCAAACCCCAGCCCCAGGGTTCTAGGCTTGACACTGGCCACTGCCCGTGCCTCGACCCAGGGTCACATCTCCCAGGCCATAACACCTGTCCCACTTGGCTACTAAACTAGAGCAGGAGCCGAGCTGGAAATGTGGGGCCACAACAAATGCCCTGCTTGGCTATTGAGGTAGCCGGGGAGCCGGAGATGAAGCTCTAATTCATGAAATGGGGTCACGGCCCCGTACATCTGCTCTTGGGCCCCGTAACACTAGTCCTGCTTGGCTACCAGGGTAGGCAGGGACCTGAGACCAGTCCAGTGGGAGAATTTCGAGGCTGTGACACGAGGTCATGGCAGCGGCCCCATTTATCGGCCCCAGGGGACCGAAGACACAGGGCCGTCCGCCCCTCCAAAGAGTGGTGGTGTCGTAAGGAGCCCTTTTCTACAATTAAGGCTGACTGGACTCCCTTGACCCTTTCCTCTACTTCTTTATCTTAGAAGAACTGAATTGAGTCAGAGGCCAAAAAGGTGGAAGAACATTGTCACTACTTACTCTATACAATCCTCCACTCAGGTTCTGCTAGGAGAGGAGTCACAGTCTAAAAAGTCCAGACAACAATGCTTTGCCAAGTGAAGAAACTACAGGGTTTGCTCCAACAGGAACCACAACGATGGGGAACACTGTCATGGGGAGGGGTAGTCACATTTACAGGGCAGTGTAAGCCCCAGGCAGAAGGGTTAGGGTGAAGGACAGGGGTGACCGGGTTAGGGAAGATGCATTGGGAAGTTTGTCCCCTTGACACTGGGAAAACATGTCCTTTCTGGCCTGGAAGGGAGAACTAGTTATTGCAGACATCACAGAAGACACTGACCATGGGGACATGCTGACCCCGCATTTCACTAGATTATTTAAGATAAATATATATATAAATGATATTGTGGTTGACATTTACATTGATTAAAATCACCACTGTTAGTGATACAAATTCATCTTAAATAACGACATGTTGCAAACTCACAATTCAGCTATCATGGTGGAGATGAGTTCATTTCAAGTCTAAGAACTGACTCCTAAATTTGACAGGAATATGCAGTGTAACTTGTAATAAACTTATATCTCTCTTGATAGCTAAGTTGGTAGAGTCCTTGCAGGCATGGTTTCGGCTGAGTGGCACGAGTCCGAATCTCTACCTAGCCAGAAGCTAATACCAAAAATGAATTCTAGTGGATATATATTCCCAAGGTAGAATTTGGTATTAAATGCCATTGTGATTGATATTTACACTGATTAAAATCACGATTGTCAGTGATATATATATATATATATATATATATATATATATATATATATAGATATATATATATATATATATATATATATATATATACACACATATATATATATATATATATATATATATACATATATATATATAAATATATATATATATATATATATATATATATATATATTACATTTATATATATATATATACTGTATATATATATATATATATATATATATATATATATATATGTATATATATATATATATATATATATATATATATATATATATATATATATATATATATATATATATATATGTGTGTGTGTGTGTGTGTGTGTGTGTGTGTGTGTGTATATATATATTTGTGTAGGAGTACCTGATATAATATCAGGCATATATAAGTAAGGAACAGTATCTTATTGAATGTAAGGCCTATGTGAAGCTCTGTATCAAATCAATTTAAATCAATTGGTTTGATAAATTTTGTCTGAATTTGTGGTTTAAGATAAGAAATAGGAACTCATTCATGTTCTCTATTTATTCGCCGCTTGCACAATGGTCATTCGTGTACTAAACCTCGGTAAGATAAACCCAAAGATGAGCGTTTTTTTGGGGGGTTGGGGTAACCTAAGGAAATTCTGCCTGTTCTATTGTTATTTCATTGAAATAAAATTTCACTTTAAGGTATGAAATGCATGTATGTCAATATTATTTAATCAATAACGAATGCGAAAACATTATTTTTTACATATTTTTTATCTTTCATATGCAGCCAATATTAGTGTTATCATGATGCTTTCATGCGAAATTATTACAAACGAAAAATATCTTGATAGCCACCCCCCCCCCACACAAAAAAAGTTACTCAATTGTTTGATATAAGAGACCACTTAAGGCCAGAATAAAATTGGAAGTGACACGACACAAGGCACGAAACTCAATACATCTCACACCACATGTCACTCTATAACATGGGCATGGGCACATGCTCACTTTTGTCACTTGAAACGATGGATTCCTTGGCTAATGTTGCATTATTTTTTATTGAGAAAGCAATTAAAACAAAAGCTTTTGCTGCCATAAGCATTTTTGACCACTCTCGGCCGGAATCACATAGGAAGTGACGCGAAACGAAGCACGGAAACACAATACATCTCACACCACATGTTACCCTATAACATAGGCAAGGCCACATGCTCACATTTTTCAGTTGACACGATGGATTATGTGGCTAATATTGCATTATTTTTTATTGAGTAAGAAAATAAAATAAAAGCTGTTGCTGCTATGATTATTTTCGACCACTTTAGGCGTGAATCACATGGGAAATGACGCGAAACGAGGCACGTAAACATAATACATCTCACACCACAACTCACCCTATGACATAGGCGTGGGCACGTGGACACGTTTGTCACTTGACACTATGGATTCCTTGGCTAAAGTTACATTATTTTTATTGAGTAAGCAAATAAAAATAAAAGCTGTTGCTGCCATGAGCATTTTGTATCTAGGAATAAAAAAGGGAGAAATTAATAAAGAAAAAAAAATGCTAACTGATGGAATATAAAGATGAAAAAAAAAAAAAAAACTAATAATGAAAACATATACAAGACTTAGGTGGGACTGAAGTCAATATATGCAATCTGGGGGTTATAATTTACGAAAACCAATATCAGCAGAGAAAAAATAATCTTGATCTTCAGTTGAGTTTGAAATTTGTTTTAAATTTCATTAGCAACAGCAGGAACAGTAACAAAGAAAAAAAAACATACAAAACAACATCAACAAAACCATTACTAACACCAAAATAACACTTACAACAGCAGGTTGAACAAAATTGATTTTTTAAAATCTTAATAGAATTTTATTTGAAAATACAACATTCATAACAGAACATTGAAAACTATATATATATTCTTTTTAAATCAAAATCAAATTCCATTCTTATTTATAGAAATGAAATACATACGATAGCAGATTGAAAACAATAAATTTGTTAAAGTATATTATTACGGCTGGATTAGTACGTAAACTCCCGAGCTCCAAACTCACCTTTTTATTTTTACATAAATCTGTTACATTTGCATAATACCCGAGATCTGAGAATATATGTAATTCCCAGACGGCAATATATATGAACACTGAATATACAAAAGTCTCTTACGCTACTCTCAAAACAAAACTGGGTGAATATTTTATAAGAACTATTAAAAAATAACCCATTACTTCGGTTCTTAGTCAGGGATTATGAGCAAAATGCTGCTAGGAAATATTGTTGATCGAAATAATACACTCTTTATAAAAATAAATATATTCCATAAAAAGCTACAACAATAATACAAAAGAATTAACACCAAAAATAAATCACTTGAAATATTAAATCTGGACTAAACCTTAAACTAAGACAAGAAAATGTTTCTCTATGAAAAGTATACAATCACTTGTTTCACTGGACAATTATTTTAATGAAATATTTAATCTTGATAATGACTGAAAAGAGTTAACACTTTAACACTACTGATTAAACACTAAATGAAATTTACATAAATGTAACTATTAAGCAAAATAAATACACTTCACTGTTTAACCTAAATCTCATAGGGCCAGTCACAAAAATCTATATTAAAATGTACTTATGTCAACACAATACACTTTATTGAACATTCAATAAATTCCACCAACGTTTAAACAACACTATACGCAATATACATAGGACATAGTCTGGAAGCGAAGGGGGCATGGCTCTGGCGGCGTAATGTTGCAAACGTAGTAAATTGAAAAAGGAATACTAGTCTTGCTTGCGAGGCAGCTCCTCTCTCTTAGCTAACTCCGCCCACCAACCATTGTAACTTTTAAAAAAAAGATTAACTCTAATTTGAGAATTTTCATGCACTTTCTTACCACAGGGAAACATAAACATAATGTAATCCCCCATGTTATTACCCCTTGTGTGTGATACAGCATACCTAAACGAAAATACATGAGACTTCGTAACAAATTAAGTAAAATAAAAAGTTAATTCTTAAAAATAACGTAAATTTACATATACGAAACAAAATGAAAATGCAATTACAAAAATTACGAAAGTCTTATGTAATTTACATACATTACTTAAACTTACATGAGTGGAACTCACCTTATGAGCCGGCTATAAATCTCTTAAATACACAAATAGAATACAAGAATAGAATATTTATTCTTATGCTAGACCGACTTCAAAAGAATATGCAAATTGAAATTTTATTCTTATTTAAAAAAGAAAAAAAAAGAGCAACAGGTTAATCACAATGTATATTTATTAAATCATAATGAAATATTATTATTCAAGTAAAAGGAAACTGCTGCTGAAGAACAGTTTTGTCCAACACGTGACACAAAAAGTGAACAGGTTCACTTTTGGTCGATACGAGATCACACGCGTTTTCCGTTGCTGACGCGTCGTTATGTCCTATGTGACGAAGTCAGTAAATATCTTTGTTACCACTGGAGTTTTCATGCATGACACCTTTTGGCCCCCATTTCACGCATGATGCGTCACTTCCTATATGATTCTGGTATTGGGAGTAAAAAAGAAACTTGGGTAAACATCCTGGATCATGGTAACAACTTGGTAAATCATCGTTTTATAAACTCTACCCTCCTAACACGGCTGCCGTGGGTGAAAATTATTATACCGCAAAATAGACTATTATATGATTACTAGATCATGTGTAAAGATGATTGGCTTTTGGACATGGGGAATATTATATTTCATGGTTATATAGACTAAGTGAAGCAGCAATCTTAAGTTTTAAAATGGTTACCAAAATGCACAACTGTACATATAGTACGGCATATCTTCTAGTATACGCTAAATAATGTTTTAAATTTTCCCTGGGATTTTACGCATTATATACATGCTAGTTACCAGTAAAGAGCTTTCTGTTTCAAATGAATGGGTCACAACATGAACAGTTTTCTACTGAAGAGCAGAAGATGGTCTGAAACAGATTTTGAGAAATATATATGCCAACAAGATACACACTGTAAGGAAATCAGTACTAAAAATAGGCTACAGCACATGTTTCAAACAGTAATAATTAGAAAAGACGATATGTACAAAAGGGTTCTGCATGAAAACACTTCACAGTTTGTTTACCACATAAGCAATGATTGTTACATGAAGTATACTATAAAGAAAAGACTAGACAGAATTACAGAGCAAAAATTATCATCACATACTTGAGCTGGTAATACCAGCACAGCAACTCACGATGATAATAGAAAGAGGTGTACCAGATCAAAGACTAAACTACGCGAGTTCTATAACACTTTTGACTTTTACTCAGTAGTAGGCTATGTGTTGTATGTGGTCATATGAAATGCAAAGATATGTGTAAAAGGTTTTGCATTCCAGAATGTTGTAGAGCATAATTCCTCTGAAAGTCACTGTCTATTATCAAGTGTACACATGAACATGTGATTTACAAGACATCCAATTTGTGGTTGGGGCAGACTTTTTCTGTCACAAAAACTGCATCAGATTATACATGCATAAGGTTGAGAGGAACACCGAATCTATCAGTCTTCAGCGAGACCCTTCACTGAAGTTGAAGGTTTTCCATAAATTGATTGCTTCTGTAGATGTTCATTTAGTCAAAGGTGTTGGATATGCTATTAGTGATCTCGGGAATCTTGCTAACCTGCCTGGTAGTGACTTAGATTGCACATTTCCTAACCGGGAAGTTAGAATCTTTCTTTAGTCATCACTTATATGATAGACTAATTATATTTTTCCACTGGCAAGCCAGACAAATCTACAAGGTTTTTTTTTCTGAAGAATTTATCCAGTAGCCAATTCAGTTCAGTCAATCCAAACTTGGACTATCAGGATGTGACTTCTTGGGCTGCTTTCAATTCCTTTGTTACAGAAGAGGATTTTCTGGAGAAAATAGTTTGATTCCCCCCATTACTTCCTAACCCCATATTCCCCCCATTACTTCCTAACCCCATAATTGAGTAGCTAATTATTACAATAAAGAACTTTCAGCTTAATCAAACAAGGATGGCAGCTATTTTTGATGAAGGTGTGTACCACATTGTAAGAGATATAATGCTGCAGTGGTCTATGGAATTCTCAAATCTGGTCTTGTTCATAGGAGCATTACACATGATGAAATTTCTGCTTGGGTGCATGCAAAAGTATTTGCGTGGAGGAGGAGTACAGACCATCTAGACTGATTGTGGCATATTCTGAGTGGATGTACGAAAACAGTTTTGAATAGATCCATCTATGTGAGGTTACTAAATGGAATATATCTGCTAGCAGCAGTGATGTTAAGTCATTAGTTGATGAGTTCTTCATAATATATGGAACAAAAAGCTATCAAGAAGAACTGACAATTCTTTAGAAACTGAAAGCCAGTGTGGTACAAAAGAACGCAAAATGTAGCAAGGAGTATCTAAAGAATTTCCTATTGGCTTCTGATAAACTACAAGCAGACTTTGAGGAGTTCAAAAATGAGAAGAAAAGACAAATCATATACCTGCTGAAAGATCTCAGGAGAACAGATCTTTAGGTTCAATGTATATGGAGAACATGAGGAAACTTTTAGAAATTGATAAAGATGTTCTTAACTTTTCTGGCTTGGATGTTTGTCATAAAGAGAGCACAGTTTCAGTTCAAGGGTGGTTCTAAAATATTCCTAGAACAAACCATCAATAGGTTACAGACCTATAGTTTTGGTAAGCAGTTTCAGAGAGAAGCACTTCGTAACACAATGGGAGAAATGGGCAGAAATGTCAAATTATCCCGGAAACAGCAAGTTACTTGCCACAACTTAATCTTGTCCTTAAAGAGGCATATCTATGAGTGATTCCACATACATTACAAGTAACCACATCTGGAACCAAAAGGATCTATTTACTGTTTACCAAAACAAATGTGCTTATCGTAGCACATCACCACTGGCATATGTTGCATCAGCATGGACTTTCCGAGCTCTGGATAAGAGCTGGTACAGTTTACTCTACTAGGCACATTCCTGTTTACAGTCTCACAGAGAAGATCAGGCCCCTGTGTGATCTATTGTCTGCAGTACATACACTAAACACGCACTACCTGCTGTGATGCAAAGAGCAAGCTTGGTATGAAAGTTGCACCTCAGACAGCTGACCTATTTGGCTTCCTACAAAGAGATGGGCTGAATCCCAATAACTTAGGTCTTGATGTTACAATGGCAAAAATAAAAGCTTATCTGGTTAAGGTTTTAAAACTACAATTTATATGCAAAACAACAGATGAATTCAGAAACCAGTTATATCATCAAAGTAAGGCTGTGACAGTCGATCAGTTGCCACCAACATCGATCTCCAATATGGTCCATATACAAAGAAGCTTTCGTGCAGCAACTTGTAGGCGAACTGTCTCACTTGAACTTTTCTTGTTCCAAACTTGTATGGTCTCAGAAAAATGGATGGCTTCCTGTTGCCTGATAGCTGAATTTACATGCTTGCAGATGACAATACCATATGCTGCAACTGCCAAAACTCTGCATTCAAGAAATGCAATTGAAGACGTCAACTAGCGCCATGCTGTGTCTTTTGTAAATATCAGTGTTGCCAATATCCAAAGTACAAATTCCAATTAACTGTTAAAAGGCTAGATTAAAGATAGGCATAGCTTGACCCATGAGATGGTACATAAATGACTGTTACCGTACAAACCTTTAGATTTTCAAGATGTAAAATCTTTATTGTCATGAACACAATAATATACACGATTAGTATTTCAATTCATTCGTTAGCAGATTGTAAAATTAAACACTGATTTGTGTCATATGTTCACTTGTTGGTCCCATAAGTGACTCAAAAGCCTTGCACTTATTTTTTTTCTGTCACATACATTTTTTTTTTTTTTTGCTGCCATTTTGAAAATCCAAGATGGCTGCTGCACTTGGATTACTTAATCATGAAATATAATATTCCCTGAAGCCAAAAACTTATGGATAGACACCAAGATTATCTTTATGCACGTGTTAGTCATAATAGAATGGTCTATTATGGTCTTACATCAAACATTTGATTAACCTTGGGGTCCTACAAGTATACACAGGACACCCCTCAGCAAGAGGACTAGTAAGTAATGATCCTTTAAAGCGCAATATATCATGAGCTTTTAGAATGCAGGAAAATTGCTCTTTTGTTGGATGAAATGTCTGATGCGCATTGTGTTTTTACCGTTGTACGTTACTTTAATAAGTGGTGACATTTCTGAAAAGTTCAGAGAATATAGAATTCGGAGAGCATAGAAAATAAATTTTAAATTAGAAAGAATAATGAAACAAGAGGTTCCTGTAGCGTTGAACATATTTGATTTATTCTTTTCACCGGAAATATTTTATACAATTTATCTATTTACTGATCATTTGAATTATGAACTAAAACATGTTTATAATTTTTATGCAACTACTATTAACATCACATTATCCAAATCTCGAGATTTTAGCGAAACAGCTATTCACAATAGTGTATTAGTGTATAGGCAGCAATTTTAGAATTTTATAGCATATCAGATCTATCTCAAGAACATGTTTTTCCACTTTATAACAGCATGTTTGAACACTTAAAGTGCAATTTATATATGAAAAACTTACATTTCTCGAACTTTTGGATTTGAACAAATCATAGCACTGAATATCTTCAATTTTTGAAAAAAAATACGTTCTTTTTAGACTCTGGTCGGCTCAAATCAGAATGATCAGTAGTATTTTCATATAGGCCTATATATATTTCTTCTTATTTACCAAGATGATGTTCACAAGTTTCTGTAGCTTGTAGTTTCTGTACAAAATGAGACAAATTAGATATTTGCTGAGGCATAGGTTTAGCTTTAAGGAGCCCGGCTGGTATGACAGTATATGGGGGTATAGGACGAAAAACACAAAATCCTGACAAAAATCCACTGAGTTTCGTATGGTAATGGAGAATGCATATACTGTAAGAAATATTTTATTAAAATCCCTCTTAATTTCATAATTACAGGGTAATTAGTAAAAGTAACCCAATAAGCCCAAAATACTGATCCTTACAAGAAAATGCAGTATTTCATCTGTTATCGTAAATTTTAATATTTATTACATTTTAATGTGAAACAAATTCAGAGCAATAGCATTTTATGATTATACCCTTCAGTGCTAGCACAAACCTCTGACATTCACTCAATTTCATGTCTGTTTTCTTGGTTTCGGCATGAATTTCCTCATGCCAAAGAGGAAAGGATAATTTCAACATCTGGGTAATATAAGGAAGAAGAAATTTTGCTCTAATAAGAATTCAGAAGTGGGCAATATCGGCGACATTAGTGGAGTTAGTGAAGGAGAGAGAGAGAGGGTATTATGGATGAAGGAGCAATTGTCTAGCCTGACACAGGAGCCTAAAGAAGCAAGATTTTGAGCAAAGGGATCTTCATTTCTGATTAAATTATGATAAATAAATTTTGGGGGGTTTATCGATATCCAAAAAGGACCATAAAACTCATAATAATCAAACTTTATTGATATTGTCTTTGTAAAAATACAAAGAAAAACTTTGAAGGCCCTTATCTCAAAACTATACTTATTGGCCTACAAATTCTACCTTCTCCCTTAGTCTTAACATACCAAAGAGGAAAAGTCAATTTTAACATCTTGCTAACATAAGGAAGAAGAAAAGTTGCTCTAATAAGAGTTCAGAAGTGGGTAATAACGGCGTTATTAGCGGAGTTAGTGAAGGAGGTAGATAACGAAGGAAGGACCGTCTTGCCTAAAGAAGCAAGATATTGAGCAAAGGGATCTTAATTTATGATTAAATTATGATAGATAACATTGTTTTGGTTTATTGATATCCAAAAAGGAACATGAAATCGTAGTAAAGATGATTTATTAGTATTTTCCTTGTAAAAATATAAGGAAAAACATTGAATGCCTGTATCTTCCTTAGTTTGAAAGATATAGCATTGAAATTTGGTATATAATTTGGAAAGACCTTGTAAACAGTCAAATAGAGCCATTTTTTCCAATTTTTGTTTCATATTTTTTCTCTGATTTGCAGGGCTTGGATATGAAAAAATTCATATCTAGCAAAAAAAAAAAAAAAAATAAAATAAAAATGACAGGAAAAAAAAAATGATCGGAGGTTTACATCATGTCTATATATGTCTATATAGGGTAGTAAACCCAGGTGATAATATTGATTATCAAGGGAGGAGATAGAATTTGAAAATCACAATTTTCAGAGGAAAAAATCGTATGCAGTTTGGAAATGACTTAAGGCACCTTATTAGGTGGTATGAATATCAAAGTCTTGTCCTTTAAAAATGGCATTAGCCGGACGGCCTCGGGAATTATTCTTGTGCTACAGTTTTGGTATTCACACAGTTTGATTGCGTTTATAACATAAACTATTTCCCCAATTGTTACTCGAATTGCACAAATAGTTTTATTTTAATGATTTTTTCTTGTTTTATTTTAATTTGGAAAATCTTTCTTCTCCCACATTTTTTTGAAAAAAAAGATATCACTAATCATTTGAGTTTAAAATGTATAGAATACAAACAATAGCTTTACAGAGCACTGAAATGTATTTTCTTATTTGTTTTAAATTTTTAAAAAGAATTTAAAAATCTAAATCTTAAAGTAATGGCCTACATGAACTAAGAAAAAAGAAAAACCAGGATGAAATTCAAAAGTTATTGCTTGAAATACACCACAATCAGGCATTATAAAGGTTTTTGAATCTTTAGAATATCTTCAAAACTAAGTAGATAGAATTTGAAATGCAAAAAGAAAAAAAAAATAATGTTTTGAGAAAAACTCATTTAAAGATTTTTTTTTTTCTTTTGATAATAGAGCTCTTAGGTTTTCGCTACAAGGCTCCTGGGCGGCTATCTTTCTAAAGATGTATTATCCCCTCTTATGATTCTCTAAAATTAATGATAAAAGCTTATTGGGAGGTTGCATAGGTGCCAATTACTCATTGTTGCCAGGTTCAGTTGCTTTAGAAGGCACCTGGTTTGAAATGGTCACCATCTTTTCGTAACTTTTTCATTCTTTGCCTTTTGATCAGACAATCTCTTTCATCTTTGTTTTGGATAATTTGATACACATATCCTGCAGAGTCCTTAATGAATTGTATCAATGAGCTAGCAATTTAGTCATTATTGTGCTCAGGGGCTGCAACATTTAATGCACGAAACAAAAAGGTTGTCTGCTAATCGGAACACGTGCTCTCACACACTGTTATTGTTGCCCAACGTATCGTACGGATACCGATAAAATATGAATATAAACATAAGTATTGACGAGTTTTCTCATGAAGTTATGATTTCAGTCGTCGCTATGACCGAGATAAGGAAATTCTTGGTATATATGCGTGGACGAAATTACCTTTTTAGTCTATAAGGAAGCTTTTAAAGGACATAATCTTTCGTTTGGCAATAGACTAGATCATTTACAGTGTAAAAATTATGAAAACAGAAAATGGCTGTGACCAAATGTGCCTATTTTCTAGGCCGCCAGTACCCTTAACAGTGCTTAATAAAATTTGTCTGGTAAACGATCTTTTAAAACCCTTTCAAAGATAAAAGATGTTACTGAATTTTTCTTTGTGGTCAATTTAAGGCTTTTGAAGAAAGAAATGGATAATCGATTTATTTTTATTGTACTGCATAAAATCAAAGAGCGGGATTTTGGCTAAAATAAATCTTCATATATGTTAAAAATCATAATAGATTTATGGATCTGAAAATATAGAAAACTATTTCATTATATATATTTTTAAACATTGAAATTTCTATTAAGTTGCCCTTTACATCGAAGTGCGTTTCCAATGTTCATGTCCTAAAGGCAGCCGTAAGAGTCAATATCAGAAACTTCTCTCACCTGTTAAAATGTTAAGGAATAATGTAGACGAGCTTCTTAATTCCACTCTTTTGAAGAATAAACATTGTTTTGAGATGATAGAAGTCACATGTTATGTAAACATATTCTTTTATATCGTTTTATAGATACAAATACCAAGATGGAATAAGATATGGCGAGTTACCGGGCATGGTGCTGGGAGCTCGGCTGTACTCTGTGACGTCACCCGGAGAGTTCCGAGAGTTTATTTGACCGCTGTCCTGTACAAACAGCCTTATTATTCGAGCCTCTTTTTGGATTCCGAACGTTGCATTTATGAAAGTAGACTAATATTAATGTATTTATGACTATTTTTCCAAAATACATATTATGATAGGGAATATAATAGCAATGGAAATAAAAATTCAAGTATGACAAAAGCTTTATTCCGAACATTTCATCAAAAATCTTAATGCAATCATCTCTCTCTCCCTCTCTCTCTCTCTCTCTCTCTCTCTCTCTCTCTCTCTCTCTCTCTCTCTCTCTCTCTCTCTCTCTCTCTCTCTTATTTCAATGAAATAAATTTTCTATATTACTGAACAATTTTTTCTATATTTCTTCACTATTTTGCTATAGAATTTTTCCTTCTTAGTTTAATAGTTTTATTCTAAAATTTAGCCTACTTCTAATAATAAAAAGCTCATCACCTCCTCAGGAACATCAATATTGGCGGCTTTGAATATATCATTAAGATATGAAATGACTTCGACTCCTGGTTTTAGAGCATGACCATGGAAAATTTTTCTTGTAGATTTTCTCCAAAATGACTACATGACCTCTATAATACCTTTCTCTTTACAGGTGATATGCAGTTATCGCCTGTTTCATCTACATTAGCTGAGCATAATGATGTATACCTATTTCTAAATTTAATTGCCACGAACCCTCCCATCAAAGAACTTAAGGACTCATTTCCTTACAGTGTTTGAGGTTTTATCTCTTGAATCTCTTACTTGATTTTTCTGTCTCGGTCTCATTGTTAACAGGCAGAAGGTGCTTCATGAGACACGCGGAGATATATAACTCGAAATCTAGATCATTGGGAGCAACATTCAACCTTTGAGATGGAGCACTTATATTTGTGCACTCTGTAGTGAAACAAGATGTACAGTAGCTTCATCATTATTTATCTTCTTCTTGCCATAAAGGTTTGTTCCTTTGATTTGATAGTAGAGACCGGCATTTGATACTAGAAGAAACTGTATTCTCAATATCTCTGTCAATTTTAAGCCAATAAACAGTTTGCCGTGCCCTTCTTTTAGTGCTGTCTATTCCCTGATGTAACTCATTTGGGGAGATTTACATCAGGGAGCGAAATAAAAAGAAGAATAACCCTCGGTTGGCAAGCGTTTGGAAGAGCCAGTACAGTGTTAAAGAATAAGAAGATTCCTATCATCTTAAAAAGGAAAGTCTAAGATCAGTGTATCCTCCCCACTGTCACCTATGGCGCCGAAACTTGGAATCTAACAAAAAAACTTTCCCTTAAATTACGAACAATGCAGAGGGCACATGAGAGAATTATGCTAAATCTAACATGGAAGGATAGAAAAACAGCTAAATGGATACGTCAAAAAACTAAAGTAATGGATATCCTTGAAACCATTAGCAAGCTCAAATGGAACTGGGCAGGGCACATTGCCAGGATGACAGACAACCGATGGACATCACGAACAAACTTCTGGACACCCCGAGGATACACAAGAAACCGAGGAAGACAAAAAACCCGCTGGCGAGACGACTTAGCCCAACATAAGCAACAGTGGCACAGAATAGCTTGCGATAGAAGTCTGTGGAGAAACCTGGGGAAGGCTTACATCCAACAAAGGACTTTTGAAGGCTGAAATGATGATGATGATGATGATTCCCTGATGACCATCATGAAGACATTCAAGGGTTTCACGTCGAAGTCTCTTCAGTATAAGAAGTCTTGCTCCATAAACAATTAGGTCATCATCTACACCAACCATATCACGTATATTCCAGAAAGGCCTGAGTTCTACTTCTGAATTATGGCAGTGTTCAAGAAAACCTTTCATTATAATCTCCCAAAGAGAAATGTATTCTGCATTCTATTCAGCAGCAACACATACCTTTTCCAGTGTTTTATCCTTCAGAGGTGTTAGAAGTACGCTATCTTCATGCATGTCGAGGGCATTTACAATTGCAACATGCAATGCAAAGGATCAGTTGGTCCATCATCATTCAAACAGTTTTCTTCTGTAGGATCCTGAACTGGTGTACGTGATAAAGCATCCGGAATACAATGAGTACTGCCTTTCTTCCAGTGAACAGTAAAACTGAAATTACTTAGCTTCTCTCTCATGCGTTGAAGTCGGGTTTTCAATTTCACCATGTGACTTACTGTTAAGAATTGGTATCAATGTTCCTTGATCTATCACAACACCAAAATGAGGTAACCCAGTCAAGTAAGTATGACATTTCTTTATTGAACATAATACGGCTGTCATTTCCAGGTCTATCACAGAATATCTTGTTTCAGCATCTGAAGGGAATCATGAGCCACATTGCGTTAGTTTCCAGTCCGTTTCATGCTTTTAAAGCAAAGAAAATCCCAGCCCATGCAGACGTGACACATCTGTCTGGATTATGGTTGGCAAAGTTGCATCAAAATGTGCAAGTACAGGGGGTGCGGTAAGTGCTTCCTTTACTCTCCTGAAAGACAAATCATGTTGTGCAGTCCAACACCATTCATTATGCTGCTTCAGTAAATCTCTGAGTGGGTGTGCTTCACGTGCAATCACTGATTAACAAGTCCCATGTAGCCATGACTTAAGTTTTTATCTCCACAAAAATAACAACACGTTTTGCAAAGCAAATTTTCTGAGCATCAAGGGTTATCCCATATTCATCACATCTTTGGAAGATAGAAATAATATGGGCTAGGGGATCCTTATAAGAATAATCATACGCAAGAATATCATCAACTAATTTACCATTACAGTTCGTGGTATATCACCAAGAGCTTGGTCTCCTCTTTGATTATATTCATCTCCTGAAGAAATAAGTCCCATTACTGTTCTCTTGAATTTATAGTAACCCCATGGGGTGATGAAACATGTGAGATCCTGGTCTTCTTCTGCAATTTTGATTAGGAAATATCCCATTTTCGCATCTAGCGTAGAGAAACACATTGCTCCGGTGCTATTCGAGATCTATTAGAGATCTAGCTAAAATTAGTGCATGGTGCAAATTATGGGGCATGAAGTTGAATCCTAACAAAATCCAAAGTGTGATTGTAAGTAGATCAAGGACAGGGGCTCCTCAACATCCGGATCTCAGTATTGATAATGTTTCTTTAACTTTGTATGGCTTTTAATATTTTAGGTGTGATTCTCGACAGCAAATTTACTTTTGAGAAAAACATTAGGTCTGTGTCTTCTTTAATTGCACAAAAAATTGGCTTATTGAAAAAGTCTTTCAAGATGTTCAGTGATCAATCTATTCTGAGGAAGTGTTTTAATTCTTTCATTCTACCTTGTTTCAAGTATTATTCTCTTGTCTGGTCTTTAGCTGCTGATCCTCATCTTAATTTGCTGGACAGAAAATTACAGTCTATTAAATTTCTTATTCCTGATCTAGATATTAATCTTTGGCACTGTCGTTCAATTAGTTCATTATGCATGTTTCATAAGATTTTTCATAATTCTAACTATCCTTTACATTCAGAGCTTCCTGGACAATTTCATCCTGCTCGTAATACTAGGCAGGCAGTTAATTCTAATTGCCAGGCCTTATCCATCATGAGGCTCAATACTACACAGTATTCTAGAAGTTTTATTTCAGCTGTTACCAAGTTGTGGAATGATCTTCCTAATCGGGTAGTTGAATCAATAGAACTTCAAAAGTTCAAAGTTGCAGCAAATGTTTTTATGTTGAACAGGCTGACACAAGTCTTTTTATAGTTTATATATGACATATCTGTTTTGACGTTGTTGTTGTTTTTAGAATGATTTATTGTTAATTTGTTCTCATCATTTATTTGTTTCCTTATTTCCTTTCCTCACAGGGATACTTTTCCCTGTTGGAGCCCCTGGGCTTTTAGCATCTTGCTTTTCCAGCTAGGGTAGTAGCTTGGCTAATGATAATAATAATAATAATAATGAACTAAGAAACCTCCACAACGAGGCTATAATATTGACAATCGAAAGCCACAGTAGTGTTAAAATATATTATTGTACAATGGTAAAAAATATACAAGGAGAGACTTTCGGATACTGCTCCATATCCCTCTTCAGTCCTACTAACGGTCAAACAATGGAGGGAGCGTTACAACAGTGAATATATATATATATATATATATATATATATATATATATATATATATATATATATATATATATATATATACATATATATATATATATATATATATATATATATATGTATATATATATATATATATATATGTATATATATATATATATATATATATATATATATATATATATATATATATATATATAATAACAACTGGTTCAAGGCGGATGGATCTAAGTGTTGGTCAGGTAATCCCTGTTCGGCTGTTTCTGTTGGCGAGACGGCTGGAACGGCGAAGTGGTCGTTCAGGTGATTCCAGCTGAGCAGACACTCCATCGGTGCCATGACTTGAAACCGTAGTAACCTCAGTCATCTGGGATAAAAGAGAGGTGGGAGCAACATCAGGGGTCTCACAATCACCAGACATATGAGTCCTAAAATCGTGGACAAAGTGGTCAATTATTAAAGAATTGGTAAAACTATCTTCATCAGTGAAGGTTTTGTTCCCTTCAAAAGCACACCCCTTTCTAATAACACCTCCTTCCACTAGGCGACAAACACCAACATCCCCACTCTTAAAAATGACAGAGGCACCATTCCAATTGATGTTGTGTCCTTGAACGAATGAATGTGAAACAAGAGCATTATTCATTGCATGGAGTTCATAGGCCCTACGTTGTTCAGAAAGTCTTACATCCAAACCCCGCCCACAATTATCAATGAGCCGTGATAGTGTACAGGAGTTAATTTTGATTATAGGTATAAATCTTGAATTTTAGATCTTTACAGCAGAATGGGATAAGGCAACTGTGGACCCTCACATTTTCTCAATGCTAGGATTTGAATCTTTGTTCATGCATAAGAACTTGTTAAAAAGGAATTTCCCTGAGGGTCTGGGATCTCGTTGCAGAGTGAATTTGACATCAAAGGATTTTTTTTTGGGGGGGGGGGGGCTTTTTTGAAATACACAAATCTTGAGAGTTTGTGTTGAAATTATCATAAAATGAGCAAGCACTGCAGACCTATTAATCAGCTATTATGGTGGCGATGGGTTTATTTCAATTATAGGTACAAATCTAGAGTTCGATAAGATTAATTTCACCAGAGTCGAAATCAATTCTATTCTCTCTTTACAGCAGAGCTGAGAAACTCAAATGCTTATTATCATTTCTACTTTGAGGTAAGGTTCGAATCCTTTGCCATGCAGATGTAATTCCAAAGGAGTTTCCTTATAGGTCTGAACTCCCATTGCAGAGTGAATTCAATATTTATTGTGACTTATTTGAAATAAATGAAAATAACAAGTATTGTTGATAAAATCATTGTAAAACCTTCAAGTGTTAAATACCTACCAATGGGCCGTAATAGTGAAGATGGGTGGATTTTGATTCTAAATACAAATCCTGAATTTAACATGATTAACACAACACAGTGGAAAAAACTCTTATCTTTCTTTACAGCAGAATGGGATAAGTCAAATATTTGACCTTATTTCTAAAATTCGAATCCTTGGCCGTGTAGAAGTGCCCTACTTATCAAAAAGTAATTTCTCTGGTTCAGTGATCGTGTTGCAGGAATAAATACAGCAGAGTCGGAATCAACTCCAATCTCTCATTTTATCCAAATGGGCTAAGTCATACGTTTTATCATTATTTCTACTCGGTGAAAAGCCTTTAATCCATGGCTGTGCGTAATTGTCAGAATAGTAATAATGATATTCAAGAGCATTTGTAGTTTTTCCAGAAATAAAGATATTCATATATACTGTATATATATATATATATATATATATATATATATATATATATATATATATATATATATATATATATATATATATATATATATATATATGTATTTTTGGGCTCAAGCCATGGCGTCCTGATGGAAGGTTCCTTTTTGGTAGCTTCCTTGGGTAAATAACTACTAAGATATTCCCAGAGAATTTAACCACAGGTTATCACAGAATTCTAACTTCTGGAGCGAGTATCCTAAAGGTTTCCCTTTAAGACATCGTATATCAACAGGGGATGCATGTATTAACGCGCCACATAGCTATCTACACCCCAAACAGAGATAATGCTTCGGTGTGTAAAGGCGGAGAATAGCTGGGAGCCGTTCCATAGCTAATCTCATCCGTGGCTACTTTTGGTACTCGAGACGTAAACAAACGGGCGCCATTGCTTAAATGACGTCACGTCCGTCTTCATCCTTTGTACAGTAGCTTGCCCTACTTAGACGGATTTTCCCTGTGCTATACTTATCGCTTTGCATCTCTATTATGTCGCTACCTTCGGCCTCGCCTTCTTCTGGAAAGTTGAGTACAAGGTTCCAGTATTGTTTAGTTAAGCTCTGACCGTAAAGTAAATATTACTTTCCGAGATATTTGTTGTTTTATGGCAGAGCTGTGCCTCTACCGGACCCGCCATTTTATGGCGTCGTTGTTGTTATGCATGCCTTATTTAGTTAGCCACAACAACGCTTCCGGCCTCATTTACTAATCGATAACATTAGTTTTTTTGGGCTCAAGCCATGGCGTCCTGATGGAAGGTTCCTTTTTGGTAGCTTCCTTGGGTATATAACTACTAAGATATTCCCAGAGAATTTAACCACAGGTTATCACAGAATTCTAACTTCTGGAGCGAGTATCCTAAAGGTTTCCCCTTAAGACATCGTATATCAACAGGGGACGCATGTATTAACGCGCCACATAGCTATCTGCACCTCATACAGAGTTAACACTTCGATATGGAGAGACAGAGAATAGCTGGGGAGCTGTTCCACAGCTAATCCCTTCCGTGGCTACTTTTGGTACTCGAGACGTAAACAAACGGGCGCCACCGCTAGATGACGCCACGTCTGTCCTCATCCTTTGTACAGTAGCTTGCCCTATTTAGACGGATTTTCCCTGTGCTATACTTATCGCTTTGCATCTTTATTATATCGCTACCTTCGGCCTCGCCTTCTTCTGGAAAGTTGAGTACAAGGTTCCAGTATTGTTTAGTTAAGCTCTGACCGTAAAGTAAATATTACTTTCCGAGATATTTGTTGTTTTGTGGCAGAGCTGTGCCTCTACCGGACCCGCCATTTTATGGCGTCGTTGTTGTTCTGCATGCCTTATTTAGTTAGCCACAACAACGCTTCCAGCCTCATTTACTAAGTGATAACATTAGTTTATTTAGTCTTCATAGCTAGGAACTTTTATATCGTGTTTTGACGCTTTTTATCGGTCATCGATTGACCTCATACCAGTTGGCTACTATAGCCCCCAGGCCAGAGTGCCTATATATCAGTGTTCATGCATGATTTTATTAGTGATCCTAGGCTAACTTATGAAGATAGTGGCATTATTTTACAATACTATTGACTGTGATGCAAGTGTTTTCGCCTTCAGGGACCATATAGGGGATAGGTTAGTTAGTGTACCTTCCTAACCTAACCTACATGTAGGACCCCTATATGCTTCCTTCATCCCCCTGCCCTTGGCATTCCCTCTGCGTAGCCTTGCTTCCCTTACCATGTAAAGGGATCAAGCTCCTACCAGAGTATATTATCGCCTCTCAGTCCTCCCTAAGGGAATGAACCCCCCTTAGGGTTGCGCCTGAGAGTGAGGAACGGCTAGCCCTTCCTCTATGGCTAGGACTAAGTCTACGACTGTCCTGCGATAGCGATATGTCTTCTATCCTTCCTAGTTCAGGGCGTTCAGCCCTGCTCTAGGTTAGGTTTTGGAAGGGTAATTCTGTTCCTTGCTGAAACTGTACCCATGCACTGTTTCAGTCAGGCTGCCTTACCTTAGGTTAGGGAGTGTCCTCCCTTCCTTAGTGGCCGCCCTGGTACAGAACCCCTTTCATGGAAGACTCTTCTCTTCTCCCCTCCCCACCTATCGCTTGTATAGCCTAGCCTATACTTAGGTTTGTCTATACCCATCTGTCCCCTGTCCTACAACTCCTCCTTAGGGTGGAGTGATAGGGCTACCTTGAGCTTCTGTGTGCAGTCCGCTCTGGTACATATACCCTTCATAGTGTCCTATGGGGTTAGCCACTGGATGTGTTCTGTATACAGGGGTCTCCCCCTCTTTGGGTGTCCCCTAGCCCTCCCTTGGGCTACCCTAGCTCCCGGTCCTCTGTGGCCCCTGCTTCTGGGTGATAGAGCCAGCCTCTATCATGGGTACACCCTCTCAGGGGGGGATGTCTGGGAGTCCATGGCTGGACTTCTTACATCCCTCCCTCTGTCTCTTTCACTATCCGGGTGCCGGTCCCTTGCCGCCTCCACTGTCGGCGATACCCACCTCCTACCTTGGTGACTCTCCCCATACCCCCATGGCCGCCAGTCCTCCGTGTGCCGGGGGACTGCCGCCTGCCGCCGGCTTCCAGCCGATGGCTCTCCCCCTCCCTCATAGCTTGGCCGTCCGCCCGCCGGCCGGCCCCCGGAGTCCCGGCATCCGCTGCCGGCAGTCCGGTTCTGCTATAACCATCCTTGTTCCTGTCACCAATCCGGCAACCTCCGGCTGCCGGAGCCGCCGCTGTGCCGGCGGCCGCCACCCTGGTATTACTCTTGACTTCTATATTGTCTTCCTTAATGCCAGAAACTCTGCTGGAGCGGCCTCCGGCGTGCCGGAGGTCTGCCGGAGCCTTCCGGAGGCGTCAAGGCGACTTGCACCCCCTTCTACTAGCTATCATCTGATGTTGATAACCCTACATCGCAACCAGATGGTTTGATTACATAATGGATAGGTATTGCCTTACCGTTCCATTAGTAACCGTGCTGTCTTCTTGCATATCACAGATTTCCAGCATGTTGCGTGTATCTTAGCACGGCCGGTTGCCGGAAACCGTTACCCTATGAAATCTTCTACGTTCCATATCCTTGGGTCTGAGTGGCCTCAGTCCCAGTTCTATATCCTTGGCAATCCCTCTAGAAATTCCCACTGCCTACACGGCATGCTATGTGGAATTCTGCCCTGTGTCCTCGGTCACAACAAATTGCCTACGGATAAGGATACGGTAACCGGCCGGGCGGGTTACACGGAGGATGTGTCTATCTCCTTCTTTTCCGCCCACTCTCTGAACGTCACAGTATTTCTACCACTGAATATTAGGTTAAAGATTAATCACTTAATACTTAACCTTAAAATAGAAGTCATCCTTATGACTCCCCCGTACTCATGTCCTCTTTCTCTTACAGGAGGAGTACGTGAAGTACGACCATGGCTTCTGTGGAGTGAAGCGCCCGCACTTTTATGGGCACACGGCGTGTAGGACTCACGCCCCTTGTGCAAACAAAAAAGGTGATCTGAAGTTCTGGGACCCACTGAACTGTACGGTCTACCAGGAACGCCTGGTTGAGGCGTTCAATAACCCTCCCTCAGCGGAGGTTAGGGACGCTTCTCGAGAGAAGCTACGCAAATGGGTGCGTGGCTTCCAGAAGAACGCCACTGGACCGTACCTTGCTACTGAAGACTTGAGGGCCTTACTGTTCCCAAAGGCATCCCCAGACTCTGTGGTCCCCAAGGATCAGATCCCCACCGTCCAGATCACGGTGGAACCCGATGTTGTCATGGCTCAGTCCATGCACGAGTGTCACCTGGATACCGACAACGCGGAATGTATGTCGGAAGTGTCAGACACAACGGAGAGGAACCTCATGGCCGAAGAATTGGACTATGAGTAGGACCAAGTGGATTACGCTGGGTCGGAGCAAGAGGTCGCTCCGCCTTCCACCACCACCCCAACTCCTACACCGACGGAAGTATCACTCCCGTCTACCTCCGCCACCCTGGACCCCATCCCAACCAACGCCCAGGAGATGTTTCGGACGCTCGAAGCCATCATGGACAAGAAACTCCGTGAGACACACGAATACATCAGGACCATGGGAAGTTCCAAGGAGCCGAAAAGGAATTCGGTTAAGGACCTCCCTGCATGCTCGCACGCCAACCCCTGGAGGTATGCCGAGCATATGCCGATCGCAACGGGCAGGATCTTCATCAGTGAGAAGGTCGGCTCGGTTGTCCTGGAAGAAGTGGAATTCTTCCCAAGTTTTGAGGCCTACCCGGACTGTTACGTCCGGCTTCGATCCAAACCTGCCTCTAAAGAAGAGACCGAACCTAAGGAGGTGATAGTGTTCGATCTTCCGAAGGCCCAGGCTATGATGGCCAACACCCTTATAAGTAGGGGTTTTACCTGCTCAAGGCTTCCGGCATTGAGCAAGAAGCACCCTACCTACGTCGCACCTGATGATGCGATCCTCCCATTCGTGGAAAAGGCCTTCGCAGCGGTACACAGGGCAGTGGAAGAAGGGAAACCTTTCCCTGCACTGGAGGAGTGCAGACCCTTCTCCCTGGTCACTCCCCCGATGCTCGACACTGGAAGGAGGTCCAACATACCTTCGTGGTGGGAAAACTAGATCCTGACGTTGCAGGACGTCAGTTTAACGGAGACCTCCCGAAACTTAATAACCACCTCCTTCGTCGGGAACAAGATACGAAAGAAAGACTTGCCGCATCCATGTCCCTCCAGGTCCAGCTTGACGTCATGGCCGGTGACACTAGAGTCCCCGACCACTACATGGTGCTCGCCAAGACGCATCTGGCGACTGTAGTCAAGGACTTACACAGCTTCATGAAGGCTCGGAGAGCCTGTCGTGAATTCGTGTTCTCAAGTGCCACAGTGAGACACGAACCCCGGAGGCTGATTTCCTCCAACATCTGGGGTAAGCACCTCTTTCCCTCTGGTCTAGTGAAAGAGATTGCCGACAAGGCCGCCACGGAGAACAGGAACCTTCTTCACAAGTGGGGCATGTCGAAGAAAAGGAAATCCTCTCAGGACGACGGCCCTCAACCTAAGAGGAGATCCTCCAAGCCGAAACCCCAACAACGTCAACAGAGACGGTAGTTTCCGGGACCCGCTACTCCCCAAATGGCTGCTCAGCCACAACAGACCTTTCAGCTGGTCACCCAACCGGTCTTGCCCCAATCACCGGTTTTCACCCCTGCCTTTGAGCAACAGACGACTACCTTTCGTTCCAAAGGTTGAGGCTCAAGCAGAGGTGCAGGCAAGAGACGCATCTCCCCGTCCCTCCAGAGGCAGAGGAGGAAAGGGAGCTAGCGGCCGAGGTACACCCTCGGGACACCAGAAGCAATGAAGTGCTTCCGGTGGGAGGAAGACTCCGCCAATTCCAGGATCGTCGGACCTTCGATCCCTGGGCACACAGCATCGTCAAGAAGGGTCTAGGCTGGAGTTGGACTCAACCACCCCCAACCTTCCAGCAATTCTTCCAACAATCTCCCCCCCCCTTCTGGAAGAATATGTCCTGGATATCTTGAACAAGAAGGTGATTAGGAGGGTAAAGTCAACCAGGTTCCAAGGGAGACTGTTTTACGTCCCTAAGAAGGACTCAGACAAGCTCAGAGTCATTCTAGACCTATCCCCCCTCAACAAGTTCATAGCGAACAACAAGTTCAAGATGCTGACTCTTCATCAGATAAGGACCCCTCTGCCTCAGGGTTCCTACACGGTCTCCATAGACCTGGCGGATGCCTATTGGTACATTCCAATGAACCACCACGCTTCCTCCTACCTAGGATTTCGACTCCAAAAGGAAAAGCTACGCCTTCAGGGCCATGCCCTTTGGCCTCAAAGTGGCCCCTCGGATCTTCACAAAGCTGGCAGATGCCATTGTTTAACAGCTGCGCCTCCGAGACGTCCAGGTGATGGCCTACCTCGACGACTGGCTAGCTTGGGCTCCATCGCCCGAGGATTGTTTAAAATCCTGCAACAAAGTCACCCAGTTCCTAGAACACCTGGGATTCAAGATAAACGCGAAGAAATCTCGCCTCTCTCCAGCTCAAAGGTTCCAATGTCTAAGAACCCAGTGGAACCTTCAGTCACACCGCCTTTCCATCCCCCAGAAGAAAAGGAAGGAAATAGCAGGGTCTGTCAAGCGACTGCTGAAATCCAAACGGATCTCAAGACGTCAGCAGGAACGAGTTCTAGGCTCTCTACAGTTCGCCTCAGTGACAAACCCAGTGCTACGTGCACAGCTAAAGGATGCCGCGGGAGTCTGGAGACGTTACGCATCCATCGCTCGAAGAGACCTCAAGAGACGGCTCCCAAACAGACTTCGGCTGCTCCTCAAGCCGTAGTCGGAAGCAAAGGCCCTGAAAAGGTCCATTCCTCTTTAACACCCACCTCCATCACTCAACATCCACACAGATGCTTCGCTGGAGAGTTGGGGAGGTCACTCCCACCAAAAATAGGCTCAAGGCACATGGTCTCCCCTATTCAAGACGTTTCACATCAACATCTTGGAGGCCACGGCGGTCCTTCTAACACTGAAGAAACTCTCCCCGCCTCCCTCGATCCATAGTCGTCTATCCCTAGACAACTTGGTGGTAGTTTGATGTCTCAATCGCCAAGGCTCAAGATCGCCCCAGATAATCAGGTGCTTCTTACAATCTTCCGTCTGGCAGAGAAGAAGAAATGGCACCTGTCTGCAGTTCACCTACAAGGATTCCGCAACGTGACAGCGGATGCTCTATCTCGAACAAACCCGATAGAGTCGGAATGGTCTCTAGACGCAAGATCATTCTCCTTCATCTCTCACCAAGTCCCAGAACTTCAGATAGATCTCTTCGTAACGAGCGACAACAATCAAGTTCCTCGGTACGTGGCCCCGTACGAGGACCCCAAGGCAGAAGCAGTGGATGCCATGTCACTGGACTGGAACAGATGGTCCAAGATCTACCTGTTCCCTCCCACCAACCTTCTGCTGAAAGTCCTCTCCAAGCTGAGAACCTTCAAAGGGACAGCGGCCCTAGTGGCTCCCAAGTGGCCCCGGAGCAACTGGTACCCCCTGGTCCTGGAGCTGCAGCCCAAGCTGATCCCTCTCCCGGGCCCAGTTCTCTCCCAACAAGTACAGAAGTCGACTGTCTTCGCTTCATCATCGAAAATCAAGGACCTTCATCTTATGATTTTCTCTCCCTAGCCGCAAAGAAGAGGTTTGGGATCTCGAAGAAAAGTCTAGACTTCCTCGAGGAATACAAGACCGAATCCACAAGACGGCAATACGAATCATCTTGGAGAAAATGGGTCTCTTTCGTCAAGACAAAAAATCCTAAAGAAATCACAATTGATTTCTGCATGTCCTTCTTCATTCACCTTCATGGACAGGGATTAG
>NC_090757.1:81638750-81681250 GCF_036898095.1 Palaemon carinicauda
CCAAACAAAGGGATCTTTTTAAATATTAGAACATTTGTGTGATAAAGAATGAGATGCAGTGATTAAGTAATAACAGGAAATAATTCTCGTTTATAATAACATATCCTAATTAATGGAATGAATAATGGAATAGTTTCGTCATGCCTTTGACTTTGTACTAGATGTTTTGTCCACATTTATAGTTTGTTGAGATCCTAGGTAACTTGAAAAAAAATATCCTTTTATTCCACACATCTCTAAGAAAATGAATAAACCTTGCTATTTGCCTACTTTTAAGGCTTATCTATTTTACAGAAGATAAATAACTATTATGAGTATGTATGCAGTATATGTATATATATATACAATATATATATATTTACACACACACACACACACATATATATATATATATATATATATACATATATGATTTTATATATATATATATATATATATATATATATATATATATATATATATATATATATATATATATATATATATATATATAGTATACACATACACACACACACACACACACACACACATATATATATATATATATATATATATATATATATATATATATATATATATATACAGTATATTTGCAGTACCTTATAAGTATGTTTTTATGTATTTATATATAACCGTATAAGTTGGAACCAACATATATATATATATATATATATATATATATATATATATATATATATATATATATATATATATATATATATATATATACAGTATATATGCAGTACCTTATAAGTATGTTTTTATGTATTTATATATAACCGTATAAGTTGGAACCAACACATATATATATATATATATATATATATATATATATATATATATATATATATATATATATATATATATTTATATATATATACATATATATATATATATATATATATATATATATATATATATATATATATATATATATATTTATATATATATACATATATATATATATATATATATATATATATATATATATATATATATATATATATATATATATATATATTCATTCTTATGAAGCTGGTCTAGTATGAAGTAAATATTTCATTCATGTATTTCATTTGTGTATTTAAGAAATAAATAGCCAGCACATAAGGGGAGTTCCACTCATGTAGGTTCAAGTAATGTACGTAAATTACACAAACTTTCGTCATTCATTTAATTGTATTTTTCATTCAATTTAGCATATGTAAATTTACATTAATCTTAAGATTTAACTTTTTATTTCACGTATTTTGTTACAAAGTCTTACGCAATCTCATTTAGGTATGCTTTATGACCCATACGAGGTATGAACACAAAGGCTTAGGCAATTGTTATTTTTCCACGTGGTTAGAAAATGCATGAAACCTATCGAAACAGATTTACTCTTTTTTTTTTATTGTTTCAAGGAGGGAGGTGGGCGGATTTAGCTGAGAGAGGGTTGCCTTGCAAGCAAGATTTGATCCCATGTTCAATTTACTACGTTGGTAACTTTACGCCACTAGGCCTTGCGCCCCCCCCCCCACCAATGCCACTAGAATGATCTGCTAGAATTATCTAGAAGTATTAAGTCAATATATGTATGCCCCTAGCAGTGCGTAAGCAGCAGAAGAGATCCAGCCTGTCCCTATGGAAAGAGCCAAGTTTGCACTCTCTCCTTTCAAGTGTGAGTCCTCTCAAGCACGAATAGTGTTTTACTGTCAATTGTTATTAACAATTTCTATCCAACATATATCATGTATTGTGTGTTCAAATGTTGATGAATTCATTGAATGTTATCTCAAGTATATTGTGTTAATGTAAGTACTTTTGTCATAAATTCTTGTAACTGGACCTGTGAGATTTAAGTTAAGCAGTGAAGTGTATTTTTCGTTTTTGCTTACCTGTTTGCTAACGTCATATGAGCCATGATGGTACGCAAGAGGAGAGCTCCTGATTGAGCCCGAGAGAGGAGGAACGACAGGCGAATGAGCAGAAAGACAAGGAAGCAATGGAAAACTCAGCGTTAGAAGTAGAACAAGTGAGTCGGAGAAGGCTGATAGGATTGCAACGGAAGGATGCGACGTTAATAGAGTTATTGTACAGTGTGGTGGATGAGACTGAGATGCAGCAGTCTCCCACTTGTTATTATCTTAAGGATGGATTGCTTATGAGGAAGCATAGACCCGCCAATATCCCTGGGAATGCCGAATGGGTGATATACTGGTGAGAAGACAGGTGATCGCTGTAGCGCATGAGACAGGATACATGGGAATAAGGAAGATGGTGGAGAAGATTATGAAACACTTTTTCTAGCCTGGTATGCATAAGGATGTGAGCTTGTTTTGCCATGCATGTCACGTTTGTCAGATATCTGGAAACCCTAATGAGTACATCAAGAAAGCTCCCTTGCGCCCGATCGAAGTGCGAGGAGAACCCTTCAGCAAGGTAATGATTGACATTGTGGGATGAAGAAAGGTCATAAATATAAGTTAACCTTGTTGAGTCTAGTTACAAGATATCTAGAAGCCATACCTGTCAGGAACATCAGTGCCAAAGTAATCACTGCGAAGTTACTAGATTCTTTTACTAAGTTTGGTATTCCGGAAATCGTTCAAAGTGACCAAGGAACACATTTCACGTCAAAATTGTTTCCGGACGTGATGAAACTGTTGGATGTGAAACAAACAATATCTACTAATTATCACCTGGAGACCCAAGGTGCATTAGAGAGATTTATTAAGAGTATGTTAATAAAGTACTGCAACGAAACAGGAAATGAATGGGACATCGGGCTACTGTAGATGTTATTTGAGGTACACAATGCTTATCAAGAAAGCATGGGATGTAGCCCGAATGAAATGGTGTTTGGACGAGAAATATGAGGACCGATTAAAATGTTGGCAGGAAAATGGAAGGATTGAGAGGAAAAGGATGGGGAATATGTTAAGAATTTGAGAAAAAGGATTGGCGAGATAGGGAAATTTTCCTTAGAAAACCTTAAAACGAATCAAGGAAAAATGAAGAAAAGGTTTGATATGAAAAGTAAGGACAGACAGTTTGTGGTAGGACGACAGGTGTTGGTTTCCTTACTGATAAGGAGATTCCCACTCACCAACAAGTTCCAAGGACCATTCAGGATTTTGGAGATCAGTGACCTGACCTACATTATGGAAACCCCCCGGAAGAAGAAGTCAAAGGAAAGTACAGTTAACTTATTGAAACGAGACCGAAGTTTCACAGGTGCGTATAGCGCAAACTATTCCACCCACGGAAGACGACAACGAATATGAGGTAGGGGCAGTAAACAAAGTGAATAACTCGTCCATTATTAGGAACTTGGAAGAGAAATTATCTCATTTGAACCAAGAGCAACAAGAGGAATTAAGCCGATTGATTAGAAGTTTCCCTGAAATTATATCAGACGTCCCAAAATGAACCAACTTAAAGAAGCATAAGCATGAGATACACATCAAAACAACGCGCTTATTGACTATCACCGTATCACCGAAAAGTCATGAGAAAAGAAGTGGACTATTTGTTACAAAACGGATTAGCTGAACAAAGTTCTAGCCCTTACAGTTCTTCATGCTTGCTCGTAAAAAAACCAGATGGTACTTTCAGGATGTGTATGAACTACCGAGAGTTGAATTGGACAAGTGAGGTTCATCTCCAAGATCGACTTGCTAAAAAGCTATTACGAAATTCCTTTGGACGACAACGCTAAATTGTTATCAGCTTTTATAACCCCGTTTAGGCTATATCAATACACCATCATACCATTTGGTTTAATGAACGCACCTGCTACCTTTCAACGAGTGATGGATAACCTTCTAGGATTTTTTGAAGGAGTAGGCGTATATCTCGACAATATTATATCTTTATCGACCCGGGAAGAACGTCTCTGAATCCTGAAGAAGGTATTTCAAAAGCTGCGTGGAATCACACCTGACGATTAACCTGAAGAAGAGGGAATTTAGCAAGGCAACAGTTCGGTACTTGGGATTTGAAGTCAATTGGCTTCGCTGAAAAATACTTCGCTGAAAGTGACTTCACTCAAACGACTGGCAACGTAAGATATGCATAATTCCTATTTTTAATAACTGTCTGAAGTTCAGATCAAAATATAGGCGTCGTTCGACTGCTGCTGATTTTTATTTCCTAACTCTCTCTGGTACAAATATAATTTCCCTTCCCTTATCAGCTGTCGTTACTCAGCTAATACTTACACACTGTTATTACGACTTGTACTTTTGCTGTTATTTAGCGAATTATCTCTCTCTCTCTCTCTCTCTCTCTCTCTCTCTCTCTCTCTCTCTCTCTCTCTCTCTCTCTCTCTCTCTCTCTCTCTCTCTCTATTGAATTTTCCTTTTCATTTACTAGTTGTCTTTTTCGTAGCTAATACTCGATAACATCACCACGTCTATTATTTAAGCCATTGCTTCGGGACATTTTATGCTCCATCCTCTTTTCCATCCCATTATGGTGCTTCCTGCTGCAACACCTTTTCTCCTCCTGGCGGACACCTCATCTGTCACAAGTTCCTTCCTTCGTGGACCAAGAAGGGACTAGGCAGTAGCCTTCCCATGTCACTCTGAACCCCTAGCACGACCCGCGAGGCCCTCCGAAACCCTTTTATAATTTTGAAATTTACTTTAGATAAATATCTTATCCTTTTCAAGTTGAAATGCGTTTATAATTGATGTGTTTATCTTTGTTTATTAATTCTATCACTAGAACCTCTTCCTACATGTCCTATGACTTGGGTTGATAAATAATTTCCTTATCTTAAAAATATTTCTCCGAGACAGGCCACTATGAACAAGATCCCGTGTCTCACACAAGGTGGGCCAGTTTTGAAAATACTGCCATTAGCTCCCCATCGATTTTCTTTAACGGGACATTTCGGTTTTCATATATCAAAAATCCCGTATGGAATACGGTCTATCAGGGGAATATACTGTCATCGTGGACGATGTAAGGAGATATTCAGATAAAAGTGTGAAGAAATATGTAGGAAATGATGGTTGACATACATGGAAAACAATCAAGTTTTGAAACACGAATACAAGGAACATCTAGTGAATTTAAAGAAACGTGGTTTGTTGTTGTTTCTGATTGCCTGGACCTTACGACCAGGCACGGGCTCTTGCACACTTATAGCCCGTAGGTGTTTGGTTGTTGTTGTTTTTTTTTTTTTTTTTTGGTTTGAAGGTAATTCAGGATATGGGATAGGATGTGGGTTAAGGATCATCAGCAACTTTTATTTGTAGGTGATTTGGAATAGGATGTGGGTTAAGGATAATCAACAACTTTCATTCATTGTCAACTAGTGTTTCTTATTTTTACAGGCGCCCAAGCCTCTTTTATTACAAAGGAAAAGGAAGAAGGTGACTGGGGTTGGAGGAGGATGCAACCCTAAGAGAGCCCACTGACTCTCATCATTCAGTTGAAGAGAAAGACGTACAGCAGTAAGTCTCGATGAGTAGAAGGGCTCGGGAAAGGTTTAGTTAGAGATATTGGTAAAGGAGGAGTAAAAAAACTTCCTCAGTAGCTTGAGCATAATTTTTTAGGATGAGTAATGGCATGAAGTTTCAGCTTGAGTAGGAGAGGGCTGAAAAGGAGAAATTGGTTATTATTATTATTATTATTATTATTATTATTATTATTATTATTATTATTATTATTATTATTGTTGTATATATATATATATATATATATATATATATATATATATATATATATATATATATATATATATATATATATATATATATATATATATATATATATATATATATATATATATATATATATTAATACGATAGCGAGTGTGTTGTTTATATTGTGTGTCACGCTTTAAAGAAAACAGAAACAATTTCATGGTATACTCGTGTGTCACACTTTAAAGAAAACTGAAATAATTTCAAGGTACACTCTTACAAATTCACATTAGACTTTGATTACTTAACCAAAGCACATCTTATACAGTTTTCCCAATTTTCTCTTCAGCACCTGACTCTTTTTTTAAATATTAGAAAAAAAAATTGAGTTCTATCAATTTACATAACCTAGATTATAAAATTAATCTCGGGCCTTTTAGTTTAACGACTAATCCGTTCTTACTGTAAAATATTTCTCATAATTCTGATCACCCTTTGCTTCAAATATTCCTAGACATTACTCAATTTCCCGTCAGCCTATCATATTCAATAACCATTAATAAAGCTCAAGGACAGATTTTTGATAAGGTTGGGATCTACATACCACAACCTTGGTTTACTCATGGACAACTTTATGTAGCCTTCTCAAGAGCAAGAATGACAATTTGTCCTCAGAATAATTCTACTCATGGCCAGAGAAGAGGAACTACCTTCACTAGAAATATTGTATATAACGAAGTTTTGTAAATTGTTTCATATATTGCTCATTTTTTTAAAATAAACAAACAAGTCAAATCTTATCACATTTTATTCAAACATGTATAGGTTAGGAACAAGATAGTTAATATTGAAAATATCATTTTGTATTATTTACGCGGGTTCCACTAGTTATTATTATTATTATTAATATTATTATTATTATTATTATTACTTGCTAAGCTACAACCTTAGTTGGAAAAGCAGGATTCTATAAGCCCAGGGGCTCCTGCAGGGAAAATAGCCCAGTGAGGAAAGGAAACAAGGAAAAATATTTTAAGGACAGTAACATCAAAATAAATATCTTCTATATAAACTATAAAAACTTTAACAAAACAAGAGGAAGAGAAATAAATAGAATATTGTGCCCGAGTGTACCCTCAAGCAAGAGAACTCAAAACCAAGACAGAGGAAGACCATGGTACAGAGGCTATGGCAGTACCCAAGACTAGAGAACAATGGCTTGAAATTGGATATGAGCGGTAGAGAAAGGGTGGAATAAACATTCCTGTACCTGAAAATGCTGGAACAAGAATAGAAATAAAATTTTAACTATTTGTAACAGTCATTGAGATGTCTACATGCTTTAAGATTTAGTGTTTAGCTGGGAGGGAGTCCTGAACTTCTATAAAGAGAGAAAATAAATTTACAAGTGATCGAAGAGCTAGAAATAGGTTAAGCATCATTCAAAGTGGGATTACTTAGGTTTCAAACTGGTGTTTGGCATTACATTATCTGGGGGAGGGTAGCTGCGGAGAAAGGTGGAGAATGTATCAACATTGGCAATAATGTGTTTTACGATTGCTGTCGCAGTTACAGGAATGTTGGAGTTGAAATCCTGTCTTAGTAAGCTTATTTCTGGATAATTCAATAGGTAGTGTTGCAGAGGTTCATCTGTCAGTTGCTGACAGTTGTTGCAGGGTCTTCCCAGTCTCTGTTATGCTGCTGGGTCCTCGTTGTTATTGATGATGATTTGCTAGTTGCCCATATATCCCAGTCGCAGTCTGCAAATAATGACTGCAACTTGGTGGGGAATTTTCCTTGCAGGAGGATACGTGACCAGGTTGGTTGCCTTGATGGACCATTTGGCTGATCTGGAGCCATCAAGGAAGGCTTGCCTTACTTCACTAGTCTTTTGCATGTTGCAAAAGGCCGTCATTTGATTCTTGATGGTTTTCAATGAGGGTTGACGTGTAATACGGATTGTCTGGCACATAAGGACAAACTTGGCCAGGTGATCGGCCTCGTCATTACCAGTGATTCTAGTGTGACTTGGAATCCAATTCAGGGTTATCTGCCTGTATTCGCTTTGGTGAGCTGAGGCTAGATACTATTGCTTTGATTAGGTAGACATTTCCATTGAGTTCTTTGTTGCTGAGAACCAGAATGTCTCTCTCAAATCCGTTTGGATTGTTGTATTTCCTCCAGGTAGACTGGCCGAGTGTTCTAGGGCTTTGGCAATCGCCACTAGCTCGGTTTACCAGGTGGAGGCGTGATTGGAAAGCCTCCAGTTTTCTCTGTACCCTGATGGAGAAACGATTGCTGTTGCCCCTTTATCCTGTAGGCTTCATTTTGCATTTGTATTCTTCTAAGTGTAGCCAGCAGTCTCTTTGCGTACACTAGACTCACTAGTCGGGTGCATGCTACCTATCAAAGTAATATGATCTGCTATTCTGCTAAGACTAACCTATCTCGGTCGTCGCCAACTAAACCACCATTAGTTATAGTAAAGCTTCTGAAAACTTCATG
This sequence comes from Palaemon carinicauda, assembly GCF_036898095.1. NCBI lineage: Eukaryota > Metazoa > Arthropoda > Malacostraca > Decapoda > Palaemonidae > Palaemon > Palaemon carinicauda. The sequence goes on from NC_090757.1 coordinate 81,646,895, forward strand.
TAATGGGGCTAAATAGTTATGATTTATGATGATATGTTGGAAATTAGTATTATGTTAGAGAAAATAAAGGAAAATAGCTTGATCATGGGGTCCATGCTCTGTATGGGTTTCTTGACCTTTCTCCCATAAACACGATATGCCCACTTAATTGCACTGGTGTTTTTTTTTCTTTCTTTTTTACATCGGAATAATGAATTATGTCTTTGTCAAGTATAACAGGTCTGCAAATTGTTTTTGAAAGAAAACCATTGCTTTTAGGCTAGCTTTATGTTTTCTTTCTTTTATTCACAGGCTGTAAATTGTTTGTTTAAATTACAGGTGATATCAGTTTGAAAAAATAAAAACTCCATCATTCAGTCTTGGTTTTTAAGATAATATTCTTTTGAATTTGAGGGAAACACTTATAAGCCATTCCAGATCGTTGTCCCATGATAACCATCTCACTTCATTGAGCATGTAGTAAGTCTTAATTATTACTCCCCTAAGCCAAATGGGTAGGTGGATGGGTAGAACTTCAAAAGTTCAAACTTAGAGCAAATGTCTTTATGTTGAAGAGGCTGACGCAAGTCTCTTTTCAAAGTTTATATATGAAAGATCTGTATTGATGGTGTTACTGTTCTTAAAATATAGTATTTTAATTGCTCCTTACTTCTCTTATAATTTATTTGTTTCCTTATTTCCTTTCCGCACTGAGCTACATTTTTTTGTTAGAGCCCTTGGGCTTATAGCATCCTGTTTTTCTAACTAGGGTAGTAGCTTAGCTAGTATATATATATATATATATATATATATATATATATATATATATATATATATATATATATATATATATATATATATATATATATATATGTATATATATACATAAGATACTACCGCTAGAGAGTTATGGGGTCTTTTAACTTGCCAGACAGTACTACATTGGATTATTCTCTCTGGTTAGGATTCACTTTCTCTTTGCCTACACATACACATAATAGTTTGGCCTATTCTTTACCGATCCTCCTTTGTCCTCATACACTTGACAACACTGAGATTACCAAACAATTCATTTTCATCCAAGGGGTTAACTACTGCAATGTAATTGCTCAGTGGCTACTTTCCTCTTGGTAAGGCTAGAAGAGACTCTTTAGCTATGGTAATCAGCTCTTCTTGGAGAAGGACACTCCAAAGTCAAACCAATGCTCTCTAGTCTTGGGTTGTACCATAGATCAATGGTCTTAAACTGTCTTGGGGTAGAGTTCTCTTTCTTTAGGGTACACTCGGGGACACTATTCTATCTTATTTATCTTCCTCTTGTTAAAGTTTTTTAGTTTATCTAGAAAATATTTATTTTAATGTTGTTACTTTTCTTTAAATATTTTAATTTTCCTTGGCACCTTTCCCCACTGGGCATTATCTCTGTTGGGGCCACTAGGGTTGTAGCTTAGCAATGAAATGCAATAATAATGATAATAATAATAATATGTGTGTGTCATGTACCCATATACGTATATAAAATGTATTGGGTTATTAGATAGCTTACCAGGTTTAAAAAACTTATTTTTTATTATATTAAACTAAACTCGGCTATAAGATGCACTGTTAATAAAAAATGTAAAATGTTCAAATATATTAAGAGGCCAGGGATATTACCGAACGGTTTAATGCTAAGCAGTAATTAGGAACAATTATCCGCACTTGATTACTTAGATTTGTTTATACACGTCATCTTTAAGCTTGCAAAGCCACGATTCTATTAGAATGTATTAATGGTGACGCGGACGTTTTCAGGAACAGCTGGTAATATACCCGCTCGAGTTATACCAGCTGCCTCGAGATGACAGGGTTCACACAATGCACAGCTAAATTTGATATGTTAAATAGTGTTGTTATATATAATCAAGACACGCAATAGCTTTATCAGCAGATACTGTTTGAATTTAAAAAGAAAATGTATGTTGAATACAAATCATATTTAGTGTTAATTAATAACGTTTTGGAGGATGAAGGTTCAGATGTTTTCTTTCTTACTATGGTGTGGATTCATAAGGTCGATAAAATTGGTGGTTTCTTTTCAACTAAACGCACATATATATCTATCAATCTATTTATCTATCTATCTATCTGTCTATTTATATATATGTATGTATATATAAATATATACACACACACACACACACACACACATATACACATATATATATATATATATATATATATATATATATATATATATATATATATATATATGTAATGTATATATATATATATATATATATATATATATATATATATATATATGTATATATATATATATATATGTATATATATATATATATATATATATATATATATATATATATATATATATATATATATATATATATATATATATATATATATACATATATATATATATATATATATATATATATATATATATATATATATATATATATATATATATATATATATATATATATATATATATATATATATATATGTGTGTGTGTGTGTGTGTGTGTGTGTGTGTGTGTGTGTGTGTGTATGTTTGGATGTACTGTACGTATGTGTGCTACAGTGAAAATGTATAACCAGTGATTTCATGAAATCACCAAATTTTCAGTGAATATAGGTAGACGCTGTGCCCATTAGTGATTGCATGTAATCACTGAAAATTCTAGTGATTACATGAAATCACTGGAATATGAGGCCATCTGTTACACAAATTCACTGTCAGTATTTCAGTGGAAGTGTGTACTATTTTTTTTTTTTTTTTCAAAGAATAACACTTTATCTAAGCCGTGTAGTTGGTGTGGTAGAAGCCACTGGAAAAGTGACTGTCTTTTAAAAAATATAGAATATTATTTTTGTAAGTGCAAAGAGCGCATTACGAAGGTGTGTTTTTCCAAGAATAATAGTAAGTATAACTCATCAAAACCTTCTGCGGAGTCTAAGTTTAAACTGTAAATTCGGTAGAATTTAGTGGCACAGTTAACTCTGATAATGAATGGGCAAGTGAGTACATTTTCACAGCTATTTCTTCTAATTTGAGAGATCCTTACTATGTCACACTAAACATAAATAATAGCGCTGATATTAGATTTCAGGCAGACACTAGTGCTGCACGTACCCTAATTAGCGCGCAGGAGCTACGTAAATGTTTTCATAAGGCTACCCTAAAATTAATGCCTTCTTTGACTAAATTGAAAAAGTATGGTGGGTCTAACATTCCAATATGTGGAGAGATTGATGTAAGGATTCGTTTCCGAGGATAGTTCTTGGAGAACTAGGCCATAATTATAGTTAATGATTTTGATCTTAATCTATTAGTTGATAGTCTAGTCCTTGTTGGGACAGATAAGACAGTGGTGTCCAAGTTTACAGATGTCTTTAAAGAGGAACTAGGGACTTTTAAAAGCATAGAGGTTTCTTTTGACTTAAAGGAGTCTGTATCCCCTAAGTATTGTAAGGCTCGCAATGTTCCCTATGCCATACGAGCTAAGGTTGACGCCACATTGGATAAGTTTTTGGACCAAGATATCATTTGGCCTGTGGCTCATTCTAAGTGGGCTGCCCCAATCGTACCTGTACTCAAAGGTAATAGTACAGTACGTACTTGTGGGGATTATTGGTTAACCGTTAACCAAGCTACTTATGGCATATCCAGTACCCAAAATTCATGACCTTTTTGCTACTGTGGGTAGTGGAATTTTTTTTTTTTCTAAACTAGATATGACTAATGCCTATAATCAGATTGTACTTAGTCTTGAGTCACATCCCCTGACTATTATTAATATGCAGCGTGCTGTTTCAGTACAGTCATTTGTGTTTTGGTATAGCTCGTGCACTGAGAATATCCCAGTGTGTTGTAGAGGATTTACTAAAAGGTATCGGCTCAAACTCTTGTGAACATAAGGAGCGTCTATGTGAGGTTTTAAGGCATTTTAAAGAAGTGGGGTTGAGACTGTACCCTATGAAGTGTTCTATTGGTGTTGATAGAGTTCAATATCTGGGTTGTACTACTGAATTGACTGGATAAAGGCCTACTAAGGAGAAGTTTGATGCTATTCCAAATGCTCCTGAACCTAAGGATATTACGCAGTTGAGAAGTTATTTAGAAATGCTTAACTTCTAAAGGAAGTTTCTGACTACTACAGGAGCTGTTCTGGAACCTTTGAATGATTTTGTTGAGGAAAGACGTTCACTGGAGGTGGAATTCAGAGGATTTTGGTCCTTTGCTACCTATAGTTGTGTCTGCTGACAGTTCCAAGTAAGGGTTAGTTGCAGTTCTATGCCAGAAGAGGGATGGTGAGGAGTTACCAGTAGTTTTTGCATCCTGTGCTCCAAATAAACCCAGCGTAATTACTCTCAGACAAAAAAGAAGCGCTAGCACTCATTTTTGCACTGAAGAAGTTTTATCATTATCTATGGTGTATTACTTTTTTTCACTGGTTACTGATCATATGCACTTATTAGGTCTACTTAAACCTGATAAACCTATTCCAGAGATGGCATCTGGTAGAATCTAGAGGTGGCCTTTGATGTTGCAAACCTTTCAATTTGAGTTGTATCACCATTCAGGAAAGTCTTTAGGTAGGCCTACAGTGGATGCGTTGAACTGATTAACTCTATCTGTTTCCCCTGAGTCTATTCCTGTTTATGCGGAGGGGATCCAGTTGGTAAACACATTAGATACAACTCCATTTACTTCTAAGGAGATGAATAGACGGTCTAATAAGAATCCCGTAATAACTGATGTGCTACTGTTTCTAGATTATGACTGGCCAGAGTCAGTGGAAGATGTGGTAAAGCCATTTTTGTACCGGAAAGAAGAATTAAGTGTTCAACAAGGTTGCCTTCTTTGGGGATCTAGAGTGATCATTCCTTCTCAAGGGAGAGAGAATAGCATCAAGATCATTTGGGCTCTACTAAAATGAAGCAGCTAGCTTGTAGTTACTTCTGGTGACCTGGATTAGATTGCAACATCGAGAAGTTGTCAGCCAATTGTGAAATTTGTTTGGCTAATAGAGCTCTAAGAAAACACCTCTCCATCCATGGAACTTGCCTGATAAACCATGGGTAAGAGTACATGTTGATTATGCAGTTCCAGTGATGGGTATATATTTTCGTGTATTAAGTGGATTGAAGTGTTACCTACTAAAGACACTAGTTCAGTTGCCACCATTAACTTAATAAGAATAGTTTCTCTAGGTTAGGGTTACCATTAACGTTGGCCTAGGACAATGGACCTAATTTTGTGTCTAGAGAGTTTGAACTCTTCTTAGAGAAGAGTGGTGTTTATCACATCACTTTTACACTTTATCAGCCTAGTACTAATGGCCAGGCTGAGAATACAGTAAAAAATCTTTAGAGTTTCCTGAAATATTGCTCTGGCGAGGATTGGAAATGGAACTAGATAAATCCCTTTTTCAGTACAGAGTGTTGCCTCATTCTACTATTGCAGTGTCTCCAGTGTAGTTGATATTTGGCAGGAAATTACATTCAGTTTTGGATCTAGTACATCCTAGTAAATGTATTAAGCAGAATGTGTTGTCTAAGCAAGAGAAGCAAAAGTCTAACTATAATGCAACTATAGCTAGAGGTTTCCAATTGAATCCTCAGTCACCGGTCATGGTAGGTAATTATTTGACTGTGGCTAAGGATCATTGTATCTCTGCAAAAGTGTTAGAGCAAACTAGTCCTGTATCTTTCAAATGTGAAATAATCGGATGTAATATTGTTAGATGTCATTAAAACCAGATGATGACTAGGTTGCCTAACTTTGTTCCAATCACACCAACTAAAACGTTTTCACCTACTATTGTGTCTGAAACCAATGAAGGAGCTGAGGATGGCACCGAAGTGTAAGTTCCACTTAAACAGGCTACTCCTGTACGCCGTTCTACTAAAATAGTCTAGCTTCCTGATCGGCGTGATTTATAGGGCGAGGAGTGTAATGGAGTAGTACTTGTACTCTATTACTAAGAAGTTTTTCAGTTCCTGTATTATTATTGAGAAACAACATTGCTGTTTTTAGTTTATAAGTTATTTTCTATATGGTGGGAGTCCTAGTTTGGCAGGGGATTCTGCTGGTCGATGTTGCTAGAGTTGCAAGCAGCAACGTGCGCAGAAATGAAAACTGTTTTGTGTGATGGCTGTATTATCTATTCCTATCTTATAACCTTAACTTATTTCCAACTAATATTATCCTTCCCTACCCATTGCCTTGTCTCATTGTTTCCAACGTGCTATTACAAGATACAGGTAAGCTGTGAGATATTGTTCTATGTATCTGTATGGACCACGTGTTAGTTCCTTAATAGTTAGCCTATGTCATGCATTAGTGCTAGCATTCTCATTATCCAATATTTGGTTGTTATTATTTTATTGGCAGTAGTCTAGTTTATCTTACCTATGCAGGATCTTATGTGCAGAGATGAAAACTGTGTTGTGTGATAGCTGTATTATCTATTCCTATTTTATAACCTTAACCTATTTCCAACTAACATTATCCTTCCCTACCCAGTGCCTTGTCTCATTGTTTCTAGCGTGCTATTATAAGATACAGGTAAGCTGTGAGATATTGTTCTATGTATCTGTATGGACCACGTGTTGGTTCCTTAATAGTTAGCCTATGTCATGCGTTAGTGCTAGCGTTCTAATCATCCAATATTTGGTTGTTATTATTGTATTAGTAGTAATCTAGTTTACCTTACCTATGCTGGATCTTATGTAGTCTGGCCTTCTTTACTATTTATGTTAAGGGTTAGTCCACTACACAATCGTATTAACCCTAGGAGTCTACTGTTTTCCCCATGCTCGCAGTTTAGTGAGTATGTAAATAGCCAATCATAATAACAACTATAGTCTACTGTTTTCCCCGTGCTTCAAGTTTGGTAAGTAGATGAATAGCGAATCATAATAACCCCTTGAGTCTACTATTTTCTCTGTGCTACAAGTTTAGTGAATAGGTAAATAGCCTATAGTAATAACCCCTGAAGTCTAGTGCTTTCCCTGTGCTCCAAGTTTGGTGAATAAGTAAATAACCAATCGTAATATTCCTTGGAGTCTAGTGTTTTCCCCATGCTCTAAGTTTGGTATATGAATACCCAATCATAATAACCCCTGGAGTCTAGTGTTTTCCCCCTGCTCCAAGTTTGGTATATATATACCCAATTATAATATCCCCTGGAGTCTAGTGTTTTCCCCATGCTCTAAGTCTGCTGATTAGATAAATAGCCAATATTAATAACCCCTGGAGTCTAGTGTTTTCCCCATACTTCAAGTTTAGTGAGTAGGTAAACAGTCAAGTGTTATAACACCAGGGGTTTACTTTTTTCCCGGTGCTCCAAATTTGGTGAGTAAGTAAATAGCCAATCGTAATAACCCCTCGAGTTTAGTGTTTTCCCCCGTGCTCCAAGTTTGGTAAGTAGCTAAACAGCCAATCGTAATAACCTCTTGAGTCTAGTGTTTTACCCGTGCTCCAAATTTGGCAAGTAGGTAAATAGTCAACCATAATAACCTCGGTAGTTTAGTGTTTTACCCATGCTCCATGTTTTGTGAGTAGGTAAATATCCAATCATAATAACTCCTGTAGTCTACTTTTTTCCACATGCTCCAAGTTTGGTGAGTAGCTAAATAGCCAATCGTAATAACCCCTGGAGTCTAGTGTTTTCCCTGTGCTCAAAGACTGGTGAGTAGGTAAATAGCCAATCATAATAACACTAGGAGTCTACTGTTTTCTCCATGCTTCAAGTTTGGTGAGTAAGTAAATGGCCAATCGTGATATCCCCTGGAGTCTACAGTTTTCCTTGTGCTCAAAGTTTGGGGATTAGGTAAATAACCAATTGCTAGACCCTGAAGTCTATTATTTTCCCCGTGCTCCAAGTTTGGTGAGTAGGTAAATAGCCAATCATATTAGCCCCAGGAGTATAATGTTTTCCACATGATTCAAATTTGGTGAGTAGGTAAATAGGCATTCGTAATAACCCTTGGAGTTTACTGTCTTCCCTTTGCTCCTAGTTTGGTAAGCAGGTGAATAGCCATTCGTGGTATCCCTAGAGTCTAGTATTTTCCCTGTGCTCCACGTTTGGTGAGTAGGTAAATAGCCAATCATCATAACACCTGCAGTCTACAATTTTCTCTGTACTCCAAGTTTGGTGAGTAGGTAAATAACCAATCGCAATTACCCCTAGAGTCTAGTATTTTCCCCGTGCTCCAAGTTAGGTGAGTAGTTAAATAGCAAATCAAAATAACCCCTGGAGTTTACTGTTTTCCCAGTGCTCCAAGTTTGAAGAGTAGCTAAATACCCAATCGAAATAACCCTTGAATTCTAGTGTTTTCCCTTTGCTGCAAGTTTGATGACTAGCTGAATAGCCAATCGCAATAATCCCTGGAGTCAAATGTTTTGTACGTGCTCCAAGTTTGGTGAGTAGGTACATAGCCAATCTTAATAACCCTTGGAGTCTACTTTTTTCCATGTTCTCCAAGTTTGGTACTAGCTAAATAGCCAAGCCTAATAACCCCTGGAGTCTAGTGTTTCTCTTATCCGTCAAGTTTGGTGAGTATCTAAAAAGCCAATCGTGATAACCCCTAGACTCTAGGTGAGTAGGTAAATAAGCAATAGTAATAACACCAGGAGTCTACTGTTTTCCCCATGCTCAATTTTGGTGAGAATGTGAATAGCCAATTGTATTAACCCCTGTTGTCTAGTGTTTTCCGTTTGCTCCAAGTTGGGTGAGTAGGTGAATAGCCAATCGTAATAACCTCTGGAGTCTAGTGTTTTCTCCGTGCTCCAAATTTGGTGAGAAGGTAAATAGCCAATCTAGATTACCCCTGAAGTCTAATGGCTTCCCCATACTCCAAGTTTGATGAGTAGGCGAACAGCGAATTATAACAACCCCTGGAGTCTAGTGTTTTACTCGTGTTTAAGTTTGGTGAGTAGGTAAACAGACGATTGTATTAACCTCTGGAGTCAACTGTTTTCCCTGTTCTCCAAGTCTAGTGAGTAGGTAAATAGACAATTGTAATAACCCCTATAGTTTACTTTATTCCCCATGTTCCCTGTTTTGTGAGTAGGTAAATAGCCAATTGTAATAAACCCTGTAGTTTACTATTTTCCCTGTGTTCCAAGTTTGGTGAGTAGGTAAATAGCCAATCGTAATAACCCTTTAAGTCTACTTTTTTCTCTCTTCTCTAAGTTTGGTGAGTAGGAAAATAGCCACCGTAATAACCCCAGGAGTCTAGTGTTTTCCTTGTGCTCCTTGTTTGGTGAGTAGGCAAATAGCCAATCGTAATAACACTGGGATTCTAGTGTTTTACCCGTGCTTCAAGTTTGGTGAGTAGCAAGATAACCAATGGTGTCTATGGTTTTCCCCGTGCTCCAAGTTTGCCAATCGTAATATCCCTTGGAGTCTAATGTTTTCCCCGTTCTCCAAGTTTATTGAGTATGTGTATAGCCAGTCGTAATAACTCTTTTAGTCTAGTCTTTACCCCATGCTGCAAGTTTGGTGATTAGCTTAATAGCTAGTATCAATAATCCCAGGAGTATACTGTTTTCCCCATATTTCAAGTATGGTGAGTAGCTAAATAGCCAATTGAAATAACCACTGGAAACTACTTTTTTAACCGTGTTCCAAGTTTGGTGAGTAGGTAAATAGCCAATCATAATAACCCCTCGTGTCGTGTTTTCCCCTGTGCTCTAAGTTTGGTGAGTAGGTAAACCGCCAATTCTAATGACCTCTGGAGTCTAGGTAAATAGTCAAACATAATAACCTCTGAAGTTGAATATATTACCCGTGCTCCAAGTTTGGTGAGTAGTTAAATAACCAATCATAATAACCCCTGTAGTCAACTGTTTTCCCCATGCTCCAAGTTTGGTGAGTAGCTAAATAACCAATCATAATAACCCCAGGAGTCTAGCGTTTTCCCCGTGCTCCAAGTTTGGTGAGTAGCTAAATAACCAATCATAATAACCCCAGGAGTCTAGCGTTTTCCGCGTGCTCCAAGTTTGGTGAGTAAGTAAATAACCAATCGCTAAACACACGGAGTCTACAGTTCCCTCTACGCTGCAAGTTTGTAGAGTAGGTAAATGGCCAATCGTGATATCCCCTGGAGTTATCCTTGTGCTCAAAGTTTGGTGATCAGGTAAATAACTAGCTGCTAAACCCTGGAGTCTACTGTTTTCCCCGTACCCCAAGTTTGGTAAGTAGGTAAATATTCAATCGTATTAACCCCTGAAGTGTAATGTTTTCCACATGATTCAAATTGGTAAGTAGGTAAATAGCCAATCGGAATAACCCCTGCAGTCTACTGTTTCCCTGTGCTTCTAGTTTGGTAAGTAGGTGAATAGCCATTCGTGGTAACCTCTATAGTTTAGTATATTCCATGTGCTCCAAGTTTGGTGAGTAGGTAAATAGCCAATCGTAATAATCCCTGGAGTCTACTGTTTTCTCTGTGCTCCAATATTGGTGAGTAGGTAAATAACCAACAGCAATTACCCCTGGAATCCACTGTTTTCCACATGCTCCAAGTTAGGTGAGTAGCTGAATAGCAAACCGAAGTAATGCGTGGATTCTAATGTTCCCAGTGCTCCAATTAGGATGAGTAGCTAAATACCCAATCGTAATAACCCTTGAATTCTAGTTTTTTCCCCATGCTCCAAGTTTGGTGAGTAGGTAAATAGCCATTTCTTAATAACCCTTGGAGTCTGCTTTTTCCATGTGCTCCAAGTTTGGTACTAGCTAAAGGGCCAAGCCTAATAACCCCTTGAGTCCAGTGTACCCCCCATCCTTCATGTTTGGTAAGTAGATGAATAGCCAATTGTAATAACCCCTGAAATCTAGTGTTTTTTCTGTGCTCCAAGTTTGGTGAGTAGGCAAATAACCAGTCGTAATAACCCCTTGAGTCTTGTGTTTTCCCAATGTTCAAGTTTTCCCAATGCTCAAGTTTGGTAAGTAGGTAAATAGTCATTCGAGTCTAGTGTTTTCTGTATGCTCCAAGTTTCGTGAGTAGGTAAATAGCCAATTGTATTAACCTCTGGAGTCAACATTTTCTCGGTTTCCAACTTTAGTGAGCAGGTAAATAGCCAATCGTAATAATCCCTAGAGTCTACGGTTTCCCCCGTGCTTCATATTTGGTAAGTAGATGAATAACCAATTGTAATAACCACTGGAGTTTAGTATTTACCCAGTGCTCCAAGTTTGGTGAGTAGGTAAATAGCCAATCGTAATAACCCATGAAGTCTACTGTATTTTCTCTGCCCTAAGTTTGGTGAGTAGGTAAATAGTCAATCATAATAACCTGAGGAATCTAGTGTTTTCCCCATGCTCTATGTTTGGAGAGTAAGTAAAAACCAACCGTAATAACACTTGGATTTGATTGTTTTACCCTTGCTTCAAGTTCGGCGAGTAGCTAAATAACCAGTCATAGTAATCCCTGGCTTCTACTGATTTCTACGTGCTTTAAGTTTGATGAGTAGGCAAATAGCTAATCCTAATAACCTCTGGAGTCTATTTTTTCCCTATGCTCCAAGTTTGGTAGTAAATAAATAGCCAATTGTAATAACCACTGGAATCTTGTGTTTTCACTGTGCTGCAAGCTCGCTGAATAGGTAATTACCAAATTGTAATAAGCCCTCTAGTCCAGTGTTTTCCCCGGGCTCCAAGTTTCGTGATTAGCTGAATAGCTAATCGTAATGAACATCGGAGTCTAGTGTTATTTATGTGCTCGAAGTTTGTTGAGTAGATAAATAGCCAATTTCATTAACCCGTCGAGTCTTCAGCTTTCATCTTTGCTCCAAGTTTGGTTAGTAGGTAAATAGCCAATCGTAATAACCAATGGAGTCTAGTGGTTTCCCGTGCATTAAGTTTGGTGAGTAGGTAAATAGTCAATCGTAATAAACCCTGGACTATAGTGTTTTCCCGTGCTACACGTTTGGTGATTATGTATATAGCCAATTGTATTAACCACCAGAGTCAAGTGTTTCCCCCATGTTCCAAGGTTGGTGGAAAGAATATTTAAGACTATTGGTGTATGTGTAGTCAAAGAAAAAATGAGCCGTAACCAGAGAGAGGAATACAATGTAGTACTGTTTGGTCTGCTCCAACAGGGAAAATAGCAATGCAGTGAAGATTGGAAATAAGGAAATAGATAGAATAGGATGACTGAGTGTACCCATAAGTGAATAGGTAAATAGCCATTCGTAATAACCCCCGGAGTCTACTGTTTTCCTTGTGCTCCAAGTTTGGTAAGAAGGTGTATAGCCAATTGTAATAACCCCTGAAGTCTAGTATTTTTCCTGTGCTCTAATTTTGGTAAGTAGGTAAATAACCAATCGTAATAATCTCTGGAGTTTACTGCTTTCTTGTTGCTCCAAGGTTAATGATTAGTATATAGCCAGTCCTAATTACCCATGGAATCTGCTGTTTTCCCCGTGCTCTGAGTTTGATGAGTAGGTAAATAGCGAATCGTAATAATCCTGGAGTCTAGTGTTTTTCCTGTGCTCCAAGTTTGGTGAGTAGCTAAATAGCAAATCGTAATAACCCTTTGACTTTAGTGTTTTACCGATGCTCCAAGTTTGGTGAGTGGGTAATTAGCCAATCATAATAACCCCTTGAGTTTACTGTTTTCCCCATGCTCCAAGTTTGATGAGGGAGTTTTTTTGAGTAGGTAAATAGCCAATTGTAATAAACCCCGGAGTCTACTGTTTTCCCCTTGCTCCAAATTTGGTAAGTAGGTGAATTGCCAATTGTAATAATTCCTGGAGTCTTGTATTATCCCCATTCTCCAAGTTTGGTGAGTAGGTAAATAGCCAGTCATGATAATCCTTGGAGTCTACAGATTTCCCCTTGCTCTAAATTTGATCAGTCGCTAAAAAGACAATTGAAATAATCCCTGGCGTCTAGTGTTTTCCTTTTGCTCCAAGTTTAGTGAGTAGGTAAATAGCCAATCGTAATAAGCCCAAGAGTTGAGTGTTTTTCCTGTGTTCCTATTTTGCAGTGTAGCTGAATAGCTAATCAAAATAACCCTTGGATTCTGGTGTTTTCTTCGTGCTCTAAGTTTGATGAATACAAAATATCTAATCGTAATAACCCCTGGAGTCCACTATTTTGCACGTGCTTCAAAATGGGTGTAGGTAAATAGCCAATCTTAATAACCAATTGAGTCTAATTTTTTCCTAGTGTTCCAAGATTGGTAGTAGCTAAATTGCTAATCATACAAACCCTTGGAGCTTAGTATTTTCCTCGTGCTCCAAGTTTGGTGGGTAGGTAAATAGCAAATCATAATAACCATGGGAGTCTAGTGTTTTCCCAGTACTGCAAGTTTGGTGAGTAGGTAAATAGCCAGTCATGATAATCCTTGGAGTCTACAGATTTCCCCTTGCTCTAAATTTGATCAGTCGCTAAAAAGACAATTGAAATAATCCCTGGCGTCTAGTGTTTTCCTTTTGCTCCAAGTTTAGTGAGTAGGTAAATAGCCAATCGTAATAAGCCCAAGAGTTGAGTGTTTTTCCTGTGTTCCTATTTTGCAGTGTAGCTGAATAGCTAATCAAAATAACCCTTGGATTCTGGTGTTTTCTTCGTGCTCTAAGTTTGATGAATACAAAATATCTAATCGTAATAACCCCTGGAGTCCACTATTTTGCACGTGCTTCAAAATGGGTGTAGGTAAATAGCCAATCTTAATAACCAATTGAGTCTAATTTTTTCCTAGTGTTCCAAGATTGGTAGTAGCTAAATTGCTAATCATACAAACCCTTGGAGCTTAGTATTTTCCTCGTGCTCCAAGTTTGGTGGGTAGGTAAATAGCAAATCATAATAACCATGGGAGTCTAGTGTTTTCCCAGTACTGCAAGTTTGGTGTGTAGGTAAATAGCCAATCGTAATTATCTCTGGAATCTAGTAGGTAGTAGGTTGGCCAGGGCACCAGCCACCCGTTGAGATACTACCGCTAGAGAGTTATGGGGTCTTTTGACTGGCCAGACAGTACTACATTGGATCCTCCTCTCTGGTTACGGATCATTTTCCCTTTGCCTACATACACACTGAATAGTCTGGCATATTCTTTACATATTCTCCTCTATCCTCATACACCTGACAACACAGATTACCAAACAATTCTTCATCACCCAAGGGGTTACTGCACTGTAATTGTTCAGTGCCACTTTCCTCTTGGTAAGGGTAGAAGAGACTCTTTAGCTATGGTAAACAGCTCTTCTAGGAGAAGGACACTCCAAAATCAAACCACTGTTCTCTAGTCTTGGGTAGTGCCATAGCCTCTGTACCATGGCCTTTCACTGTCTTGGGTTAGAGTTCTCTTGCTTGAGGGTACACTCGAGCATCCTCTCCTATCTTATTTCTCTTCCTCTTGTTTTGTTAAAGTTTTTATAGTTTATATAGGAGATATTTATTGTTGTTACTCTTCTTAGAATATTTTATTTTCCTTTTTTCCTTTCCGTACTGAGCTATTTTCCCTGTTGGAGCCCCTGGGCTTATAGCATACTGCTTTTCCAACTAGGGTTGTAGCTTAGTAAGTAATAATAATAATAATAGTGTTCTCCCCGTGCTTCAAGTTTGGTGAGTAGGTAAATAGCTAATCGTAATAACCCAAGAAGTCTACTATTTTCACCCTTGTGTAGAGTTCGGTGAGTAGCTAAATAGCCAATCGTAATAACCATAGGAGTCTAGTGGTGTTAGTAGATAATCGTAATAACCCGTGGAGTCTACTGTTTACCTCGTGAACCAAGTTTGGGAAATATGTAAATAGGTGATTGTCTTAACCCCTGCAGTCCATCGTTTTCCTTGTGCTCTAAGTTTGGTGAGTAGTTAACCAACCAATTGTTATAACCCCTGGAGTCTTATGTTTCCCCCATGCTCTAAGTTTGGTAAGTAGGTGAATAGCTAATTGTGATAACTCATGGAATTTACTATTTTCCACATGCTCCAAGTTTGATGAGTAGTTAAATAGCCAATCGTGATAACTCCTGTAATCTACTGTTTTCTTTTCGAGGTCCAAGTTTGGTGATTAGGTAAATAGACAATCGTAATAACACCTGGAGGCTAGTGTTTTCCCTGTACTCAAGGTTTTTTGAGTAGTTAAATAGACAATTGTAATAACACCTGAAGTCTAGTGTTTTACCCGTGCTGTAGGTTTGGTGATTTGCTAAATAGCCAATCATAACAACACATAAAGTCTAGTTTTTTCCCTGTGCTCCAAGTTTGGTGAGTAGCTAAATAGCCAATCGAAATAATCCTTGGATTGTAATGTTTTTTCGTGCTCCAAGTTAAGTGAGTAGCTAAATAGACAATCGCAATAACACCTGGGGTCAAGCGTTTTCTCTGTGCTCCAAGTTTGGTGAGTAGCTTAATAGCCATTCGTAATAACCCTTGGATTCTAATGTCTTCCCCATGCTGTAAGTTTGGTTAGTATGTAAATAGCCAATTGCAATAACCCTTGGAGTTTACTGTTTTTCACATGCTCAAAGTTTTGTGAATAGGTAAAGAGCCAATCTCAATAACCCTTGGAGATTACTTTTTTCTATCTTCTCCAATTTTGGTGGAAGCTAAATAGCCAATCGCAATAGCCCCTGAGGTCTAGGTTTTTCATTGTCCTCCAAGTTTAGGTGTAGGTATATTCCCAATCCTAATAACCCCTGGAGTCTACTCTTTTTCCCGTGCTCCAAGTTTGGTGAGTATATAAATAGCTAATTGTAATAACCCCTGGAGTCTAGTGGTTTCCCTGTGCTCCAAGTATGATTAGTAGATAAATTACTAATTATAAGAACACCCTGACTCTAGTTTTTTCCCCATGCTTCAAGATTGGTGAGTATGTATATAGACAATCAAAATTACATGTGAGGTCAACTGTTTTCCACGTTCTTCAAATTTTTTGGATAGGTAAATAGCCAATCATAATGACCCCTGAAGTCTATTGTTTTCTCGTGATCCAAGTTTGTTGAGTATGTAAATAGCCAATTGTAATAACCCCAGGAGTCTTGTGTCTTCCCTGCGCTCAAAATTTGGTGATTAGGTAAATAGCCAATCGTGTTAACCCCTCGAGTCTGCTGTTTTCCCTGTGGTCTAAGTTTCATGAGTAGGTAAATAGCAATTGTAATAATCCTTCAAGTCTACTGTTTTCCCATGCTGCAAGTTTGGTGAGTATGTAAATAGACAATCGTAATAAACCCTGGATTACTTTTTTCTCTGTGCTCAAAGTTTGATGAGTAGGTAAATAGGCAGTGTTAGTAAAGCCTTATAGTCTAATGCTTTCCCCGTATTCCAAGTTTAGTACGTTGCTAAATTGCTAATCGTAATAAGTCACGGAGTCCACTCTTTTGCTCGTGATTTAAATTTGGTGAGTAGGTAAATAGACAATATTAATAACCACTTTAGTCAAATTTTTTCCTTGTGTTCCAAGTTTGGTAATAGCTAAATTGCTAATCATAATAACCTCTCCAAGATTGGTTAGTAGGTAAACAACCAATCGTAATAACCCCAGGAGTCTATTGTTTTCCCCGTGCTCCAAATTCGGAGAGCAGGTAAATAGCCAGTCGTATTCACCCCTGGGATCTAGTTTGCTTCCCGTGCTCTAAGTTTGCTGACTAGGTAAAAAGCCAATTGCAATAACCCCTGGAGTCTACTGTTTTCCACGTTGCTTCAAGTATGAAGAGTAAGTAAATAGCCAATCGTAATATCCTCTGGAATCTAGTGGTTTTCCCATATTCCAAGTTTGGTGAGTAGAAAAATAGCCAATTGTAATAATCCCTGGAGTCTACTGTTTTTCCCCATGCTATAAATTTGGTGATTTTGTAAATAGACAATCACGATTACCCCTGGAGTCTAGTGTTTTTCATGTTCTCCAAATTTGGTGAGTAGGTAAATAGCCGATTGTGATAACCCCAGGAGTCAACTGATTGCTCCGTGCTTTAAGTTTGGTGAGTAGCTAAATAGCTAATCAAAATAAGCACCGTAATAAGCACCGTGTCTAGTGTTTTCCTCGTGTTTAAAGTTTGGAGTATGTAAATAGACAATGGTAATAACACCTGAAGTCTACTGTTTTCTCTGTGCTCCAAGTTTGGTGAGTATGTAAATAGCAATTCATAATAACCCTTGAATCTAGTGTTTTTCCCTGTGCTCCAAGTTTAATGAGTAGTTAATTAGAAATTTTAATAACCCCTGGAGTGTATGGTTTTCCACGTGCTCCAAGTTTGATGAGCAAGTAAATAGCCAGTTGTATTTACCCCTGGGACATAATGTTTTTCTTGTACTCCCAATTTGCTGAGTAGTGAAAAGCCATTTGCAATAACCCCTGGAGTCTACTGTTTTCAACATTGCTCCCAGTTTGATGAGTAAGTAAATAGTCAATTGTAATATCCCCTGGAATCTAGTGGTTTTCCTGTATTCCAATTTTGGTGAGTAGAAAAATAGCCTATTGTAATAATCCCTGGTGTCTACTGTTTTCCCCCATGCTCCAAATTTGGTGATTGTGTAAATAGACAATCATGATTACCCCTGGAGTTTAGTGTTTTCCCCGTTCTCAAAATTTGCTTAGTAGGTAAAAATTGCCAATCGTAATAACCCCAGGAGTCTACTGATTACTCTGTACTCCAAGTTTGGTGACTAGCTAAATAGCTAATCGTAATAATCACCTGTTTCTAGTGTTTTCTTCTTGCTCAATATTTGGTAATTATGTAAATAGACAATAGTAATAACACCCGAAGTCTACTGTTTTCTCTGTGCTCCAAGTTTGGCGAGTATGTAAATAGCCATTCATAATAACCCCTGCAGTTTAGTGTTTTTCCCCGTGCTCCAAGTTTAATGAGTAAGTAATTAGCCATTTGTAATAACCCCTGGAGTTTAGTGTTATCCCTTGCTCCAAGATTGGTGATTATGTAAATAGCCAATCGTAATAACCGCTGTAGTCTAGCTTTTTCCCTGTGCTCAAAGTTTGCCGAGCAGGTATATAGCAAATCGTAATAACCCCTGGTGTCTAGGGTGTTCCTCATGCTCCCTATTTGATGTGTAGATAAATAGCAAATCCTCATAACCGCTGAAATCTAGTGATTTTCCCGTGCTCCAAGTTTGGTGAGTAGGTAAATTGCGAATTGTAATAACCCCTGGAGTCTAGTGTTTTCCCTGTGCTCCAAGTTTGGTTGGTAGCGGAATAACCAATCGTAATAACCCATGGAGTCTTCTGTTTTCCCGTGCTTGAAGATTGGTGAGTAGGTAAATAGTCAATCGTAATAACATTGCAGTCTCGTGTTTTCCCTGTTCTCCAATCTTCATGAGTAGGTAATTACCCTATTGTAATAACCTCTGGAGTCAACTGATTGTCCTGTGCTCCAAGTTTGGTGATAAGGTAAATAGCCATTTTTGATAACCTTTGGAGTCTCCTGTTTTCCCTGTGGTCCTAGTTGGGCGAGTAGCAAAATAGCCAATTGAAATAAGCCCCAGAGTCAACTGTTTTCCCTGTGGCTCAAATCTGGTCAGTAGGTATATAACCACGTTTTGTGAATAAGTAAATAGCTAATTGTAATAACCCCTGTAGTTATCTGATTGCCTCTGTCTCCAAGTTTGCTGAATAGCTAATCATAATAAACACCGAGGAGGTGTGTTTTCCCCATGCTCTAAGTATGGTGAAATGTTAAATAGCCAAATGCATTAATGCCTGGATTCTACTGTTTTTCCCCTTGCTCAAAGATTAGTGTGTAGGTAAATAGCCAATTGTAATATTCCATGGAGTCCAGTGTTTTCCCTGTGCTTTAAGTTTGGTGAGTAGGTAAATAGCCAATCATAATAACCTCTGGAGTCCATTGTTTCCCCATGCTCCAAACCTTTTGAGTAGGTATATAGCCAATGGAGATAACCCCTAAAGTCTAGTGTTTTCACTTTCGCTCCTGTACCAACCGTGTGTCACACAATTGTACATAATTATTTTGTATATATTATGCTTGTATCTGCGCTCTTCCCTCGCACTAAAAAGACCCTGAATGATCATGTCTCCGGTTTTGCTCTGGAATATTGTCTGTCTCTCGAACATGTTATGTCTTGTTGCCTTGAGGTTTTGTATATAAAGGAGAGTGTTCCTTAATAAACAATTCAGTTGATTGAATCCTGCCTTTGAGTTCACAACCCTCTCTCAGTCCGTCATATTGGTGACCCCGGAAGTCAACTCGCTCCCACCGCCTTCCACCCCCACCCCCTCGCCCCTTCATCGTTGGTACTATGACGGACTCTACGGCAGTTGGTGCTGCGGCCGCTCCATTCAAAAATTTCATCGTTTGCCAGCGGAGAGGCGTTTGCTTGGTTTCAGCGCGCAAAAGTCCAGTTTCGTATCAGGGGCGTGACTCGCTCAACCACCAAAGCGGATTATGTTCTCGCGGCGATACCCGAGGACAGCTTCCCAGAAATATCCGACTGGCTTTGTGAACAAGGAGACTCCCCAATAGCGTATGACGCCCTCAAAACATACCTTCTGCAGCAGTACTCGCCGTCACCAGCCGCCTGTATAGCAAAGCTTTTTCAGCTCTCGCAACAACCGTTGGGGGACCAAAGGGCTTCGCTTGCCCTCAGGGAGATGACCAGTATCGCTCGCCTTCAACCTGCCGCAGACGGCTCTCCTCGTGAGGTGAACCTACTTCGTGCCCTTTAGATACGCCGTTTACCCGAACCTGTACGCGCTGCCATACCCGATGTCGATAGTTTACCCATAAAGGACTTGATGACCAAAGCCGACGCCCTTATGGACAGCCTTTTCAAGACCTCCATCAACGCCTCCACCCCTGACGACGAGGATGCCTATTCAACGTCAACCGAAGCTGACATAAATGCCGTAGGACATACACGCCTACCCGTGACGTGCCGAAGCGGCGACAAAGCCGCCCACCACCCACCAATCGCTCGCGCCCCAACGAACGACTTCTACAGCCACTTACTACCTCCCATCCGCCGCAGTTTTGCTACTACCACTTCATATTCGGGGCAACCGCGAAGAAATGTGCCAAGGATTGTCAGTGGCCAAAAAACGTGTAAGTAGGCCATTGCTTGTGGCGGTGCCCTCCCATGTTTCTAATCTTTTCTTTTTACAGGATGCAGGAACAGGCGTGCGATTTTTGGTAGAGGAAACTCTTCATGGCACGACGTAGTCTGTCTACATCTGCCGACGTCCGCTTGGTAGCTGCCAACGGATCTGCGATACCCACCTACAGTTACGAGAACCTCACATTATTGTTCGGAAACGGTAAATTCAATTGGAAGTTTCTCGTTGCTGACGACACAATGCCAATCCTCGGTGTGGATTTCCTCTCTCATTTCCACCTTCTGGTCGATGTCGCCCACCGACGATTGGTCAACGCGGACTCATACTTGTCGACATCTTCAACCCGCCCCCTCTAACCTCGCTCTCCACATCAGCGCACCCACGGATGCCTACGCCCACCTCCTCACGTCGTACCCGGAAGTTTTCCGTCCAGAACTTCACCAAACGCCCACGGTTCCTGCCAAGCACGGTATTTATCACCATATCAAGACGACGGGACCCCCAGTCTTCGCAAAATTCAGACATCTGGCACCGGAACGATTGGCAGCCGCCAAACAGACGTTCGCCGAAATGGAGGAAATAGCCCTTTGCCAAAAGGCCTCCAGCCCATGGTCGTCACCCTTACACATCGTTCTGAATAAAGACGGCTCCCTCCGTCCGTGCGGGGATTACAGGCGCTTGAACATGCAAACAGAACCGGATCACTATCCCCTCCCAAACATTGCCGACGTGACCTCCTACCTGCACAAAGTGAAGGTTTTCTCTACGCTCGACCTCCTGAAGGGGTATTATCAGGTGCCTATGAACCCAGAAGACATCCCCAAGACCGTAATCACCACTCCGTTTGGTACATACACCTTCAATTACTCCTGTTTTGGCCTTCGTAATGCTGGGGCAACGTTTCAACGTCTCATGGATGGCATCTTAGGGGACCTCCCTTTCTGTGTATGTTATGTGGACGACATACTTGTGTTCTCCTCCTCAAAAGAGGAACACCTCCGGCAAATGCGCATCGTGCTCGACCGCCTGCAACAAAACGGCCTTGTAGTCCGGTACGACAAGTGTACCTATGGCGCCAACGAAGTGTCGTTCTTAGGGCACCATATCACTCCTGAAGGAGTCCATCCCCTCCCTGAGAAGGTAGCAGCCGTTCAGAACTTCCCCGCTCCCTCGACCGTCAAAGCTCTGCAGGAATTCTTGGGCATGATCAACTATTATCACCGTTTTCTGCCAGCTATTGCCGCCACTCTTGCTCCCCTCTACGCCTCCCTCAAGGTCAAGCCAAAGGACCTGAAGTGGGGTCCCCTTCAAGAAGCAGCCTTCTGCAATGCAAAGAAGGCCCTATCAACTGCTGCGGCTCTCACTTTTCCTATCCCACACGCCCCTCTCCTTCTCTCCACCGATGCCAGCAACGTCGCTATTGGTGCAGTACTCGAGCAGGTGGTCAAAGGCTCGCCCCGCCCATTGGCCTTCTTCAGCAGAAAACTGTCCAAGGCAGAATCGGGTTATTCTACCTTCGATCGAGAATTGCTGGCGGTGCACTTGGCTGTCTGTCACTTTCGCCATTTCTTAGAAGGTACGCCCTTCGTCATTCGCACAGACCACATGCCTCTGGTGCACAGCTTCACTCGACAGTGCCAAAGATAAATATCTAGATTAGGAATAAGGAATTTGATAGACCGTAACTTTCTGTCCAACAAATTAAGATCAGAATCAGCAGCTGAAGACCAGACAGGAGAACAATACTCAAAACAAGGTAGAATAAAAGAATTAAAACACTTCTTCAGAATAGATTGATCACTGAATATCTTGTAATACTTCCTCAGTAAGCCAATTTTTTGTGCAGTTGAAGAAGACACAGACCTAATGTGTTTCTCAAAAGTAAATTTGTTGTCGAGAATCACACCTAAAATTGTAAAAGAGTCATACAAATTAAAAGAAACATTATCAATGCTGAGATCCGGATGTTGAGGAGCCACTGTCATTGACCTACTTACAATCATGCTTTAAGTTTTGTTAGGATTCAACTTCATACTCCATAATTTACACCATGTACTAATTTTAGCTAAATATCTATTAAGGGATTCACCAACCCCAGATCTACATTCAGGGGATGGAATTGATGCAAAGAGAGTAGCATCATCTGCGTATGCAACAAGCTTGTTTTCTAGGCCAAACCACATGTCATGTGTATATAGTATGAAAAGTAATGGACCAAGAACACTACCCTGTGGAACACTGGATATCACATTCCTATACTTACTATGGTGCCCATCAACAACAACGCTTTAAGATCTATTACTTAAAAAATTAATAATAATGTTAAGAAACGATCCACCCACTCCTAACAGTTTCAGTTTGAAAACAAGGGCCTCATGATTAACACGGTCAAAGGCAGCATTAAAATCAAGGCCAATCATACGAACTTCCTGACCAAAATCAAGGGATTTCTGTACAGCATTGGAGATTGTAAGAAGGGCATCACATGCTCCAAGGCCTTTACGAAAACCAAATTGCAAACTAGGGAATAGATGATTACCTTCAGCAAACCTATTAAGACGTTCAAAAACTTTAGATAATATGGGAGTTATGGAAATTGGGAGGTAATCAGAGGGACTTAAGCTACCACAAACACATTTACATAGAGGAGTAACATTACCAATTCTCCAACAAGTGCTAAAAGCTCCTCTTCTTGCTAACTTGCGCAAAATAACAGATAACTTTGGAGCTAAGAAATCTGCTGTCTTTATAAAAAACAAAGGAAAAATACCATTTGGGTCTACACTTCCATAAGCATCAAGGTCCATCAACAGAGCTTTAATCTCACGATATCGAAAAGCTAAACTAGTTAGTCTAGCCTCAGGAAAACAGGAATGAGGAAGTTCAAGTTTATCATTACTCTGTTTACTGTCAAAAACATCGACCAAAAGGGTTGCATTTTCCTTTGGACAGTGAGTGACGGAGCCATCTGATTTAAGTAAAGGAGGAACTGTTGTATCTACACCAAAGAGTGCAGATTTAAGGGTAGACCACCCTTTATGTTCCTGAGTTGTACCAGAAAGGGTTTCTTTTACGGTTAAATTGTACTCCTTTTCAGTTGAGGCATAAACTCTCTGAGAAAAAGCTCGAAGCTGAGTATAGTTGTTCCAGGTAAAATCTGATATGTTACCCATCCAAAGGTGATAGGCCTCTTGCTTCTCCAAATAAGCCCGTCTACAATCATCATTGAACCACGGTTTGTCCTTCACTCGGTACCTTAGCACACGAGAAGGGATACGCCTATCAATTATGTTGACTAGATTCTCATTCAAAGGGACAACAGGATCTACACTTCTATATAATTGTGACCAATTCTAGCACAAAAGCTCATGCAAAATCCAATTCCAGTCTGCTAGGGATCTCATATAAATCTTTCCAGAGTATGATATATCAGGGACAGGCTGCTCAGTCTTCACTACTAATGAAATCAAGGCATGATCAGATGTCCCAACTGGAGAACTAACCTTACTAGTTATAACGTCAGGGAAGTCAGTGTATACGAGATCCAAGCAATTACCAGACGTGTGAGTAGCTTCATTTATGATTTGTTCACAGCCTGATTCAGAGGCAAAGTCTAAAGCTCTTAAGCCATGGCGATCGGTAGGAGAGATAGAACTCAACCACTCCCTATGGTGAGCATTAAAATCACCAACAAAGACAAAAGAAGCCTTTCTATCATCTTCTTGTATCTTAGCCATAATGGTAAGAAGACAATTGAAGATAGAATCATCCATGTCTGGATTCGGGTAGATCGAACACAAATAAAAGTTGTTATGCCTGCCACAAACTTATGAGAAGCAGGGTACTCAGTCCTAATATACACTGCCATTCCCCTGGCCCTAGGGATGGCATCACGTATCAACATTATTGGCTTCTTAAAACCAGTTATAAGGAGCTCAGATGATTGCCTCATATTAGAGACCAAAGTTTCTGAGCACAAAAGAATATCATACTATCTGGACGCAACTGTAAGGTCTTGGATATTTGCATGAAGACCACAAATATTGCAATACAGAAGACGACATTGACGAAATCTAGGACGTACTGGTCCCGGATTTCGCTCAATATCTCCAGACAGCATGAGAATAACCCTTGAAGTCTACTTTTTCCCTCTACTCCAATTTTGGTAGAAGCTAAATAGCCATTCGCCAAAGCCCCAGGAGTCTAACGTTTTCCCTGGGCTCCTAGTTTTGTGAGTAGTTTAATAGCAAATCGAAATAAGCACTGGAGTCAACTGTTTTCCCTGTGTTCCAATCGTTACAACGCCCGGAGTCTCCTGCTTTCACCATGCTCAAGATTGGTGAGTAGTTAAATAGCCAATGGTAACATTACCTTGAGCCTACTGTTTTCATTGTGCTCCAAGATGGGTGAGTAGGTAAATAGCCAATTGTAATAACCCCTGGAGTCTAGTGTTTTCCCCGTGCCAAGTTTGATTAGGTAAATAGCCAATCGAAATAACCCCTGGAGTCTAGAGTTTTCCCTGTTCTCCAAGGTATTTAGCCAATTGTAATAACCCCTGGAGTTATTTAACTGCCTCTTGCTCAAAGTTTAGAGAGTAGGCAAATAGCTAATTGTAATAATCCTTGGAGTCTACTGTTTTCCCTTTGCCCCAAATTTATTGAATAACTAAATAACCAATTGTAATAACAAATTTAGTAGAACGTTTTCCATGTGCTTCTAGTTTGGTGAGTAGCTAAATAGCCAATTGAAATAAGCACTGCAGTCTACTCTTTTCCCCCTCTCTCCAAGTTTAGTGAGTAAATAGATAGCCATAAGTAATAACCCCTGGAGTCAACAGTTTCCCTCGTGATACAAGTTTGCTGAATAGCTAAATTGCTAATAGTAAAAACCATTGGAGTATACTGCAAACCTCGTGTTCATTTTTTTTTTGGTGAGTAGCTAAAGAGTCAATCAAAATAAGCACTGGAGTTAATTGTTTTCCCTTTGCTCCAACTTTGGTGAACAGGTGAATAGCCTTAGGGGCTAGACGCACCGTCAAAAAGCCCCTGTCCGGAGAGAAGCTTCGGGCAATCTAAAGAAGAAGAAGAAGGTGAATAGCCAATCATAATATCCCTTGGAGTTCACGTTTTTCCTTGTGCTGTTAGTTTGCTGAGTAGGTAAATAGCCAGTTGTATTAACCCCTGGATTCAGCTGTTTTCTCAGTGAGTAGATAAATTGCCAGTTGTAATAACCCCGGGATTCAACTGCTTTCCCCATATTCCAAGTGCAGTGAGTAACTAAATGGCACCGGAGTCATCTCTTCCCTGTGCTCCAAGATTGGTTAGTAGCAAAATTAACAATTGTAATAACCCTTGGAGTCTATTGTTTTTCCTGTGCTCCAAGCTTGATGAGTAACTAAATAGCCAAATTTAATAACCCCTGTAGTGTACTGGTTTACCCTTGCTCTAAGTTTGGTGAGTGGATAAATAGCCTAATCTTAATAACCCCTGAAGTCTACTGTTTTCTCTGTGCTCCAAGTTTGGTGAGTAGGTAAATAGGCAATCATAATAACCCCTGGAGTCTAGTGTTTTCCCTTTGGTCCAAATATGGTGAGTAGGTAAAGTTCCTATTGTAATTACTCCTGAAACCTACTGTTTTCCCTGTGCTCCAAGTTTTTTGAATAGGTAAATAGCCAATCGTAATAACCCATGTAGTCTAGCGTTTTATCAGTGCTTCCAGTTTGGTGATTAGGAAAAGAGCCAATCTTAATAATCACAGGAGTCTACCATTTTGCCTGTGCTGCATGATTGGTGAATAGGAAAATAGCCACTCGTAATAAACCCTGGAGCCTAGTTTTTTCCCTGTGCTCCAAATTTGTTGAGTAGGTGAAGAGCCAATCATAATAACCCTTGGAGTCTACTGTTTTCCCAGTGATCCAAGTTTGCTGAATAGCTAAATAACTAATCGTAATAACCACTGGAGTCTACTGCTTTCCCCGTGGTCATAGTTTGGTGAGTAGGTTAATAGCCAATCATAACAGCCCCTGGAGTAAACTATTTTCCCACTTTCTCCAAGTTTTGAGTAAGTAATTAGTCAAATGAGACTACTGTTTTCCCCGTGTTCCAAGTTTGCCGAGTAGCTAAATAACCATTCATAATAACCACCGGAATCTACTGTTTTCCCTCTGTTCCTAGTTTGGTAACTAAATAGCCAATCGAAATAGTACTGTAGTTAACTGTTTTCCCCGTGCTCCGAGTTTGTTGAGTAGGTGAATAGCCAATCATAATAACCATTTGAGTCTACTCTTTTTCTTGTGCCCCAAGTTTTCTGAGTAGGTAAATAGCCATTTGTAATAACCCCTTGAATCAACTGTTTTCCCCGTGCTCCGAGTTTGGTGAGTAGATGAATAGCCAATCATGATAACCCCTGAAGTCTACTGTTTTCCTTGAAGTCAACATTATATCCTGTAGTCAGAGGTCTCTTAGTAGCTAATAACCAATTTTAATAACAATTGGAGTCTTTTGTTTTCCCTGTGCCCTGAGTTTACCGAATAACTAAATAGCCAGTTGGTATAACCACCGAATTACAAGGCAAATAATGGCTGGATCCCACGAAGAATCGTTTAAATGTATGTTAAAATATAATGTTTCCATTTTACGCACAATATATAGGTAAAGTTCTGCTTAAATGCTGTTATTATTCGGGCACCATACACTGCAATGTCTGTCGGACACCATACACCACAATGTTTTTTTTTTTTATGATTGTTCGAATGCAATGGTATTATTATATCATAATAGATTGCTTGGCTACAACCCTAGCTAGAAAAGCAGAATGCTATAAGCCAAAGGGCTCCGATAGGGAAGATAGCCCAGTGAGGAGAGAAAACAAAGAAAAATAAAGTATTTTAAAAACAGTAACATTAAAATAAATATCTTCTATATAAACTATAAACACTTTAACAAAACAAGAAGAAGAGAAACAAGAAAGAATAGTGTGCCCGAGTGTACCTTCAAGCAAGAGAACTCTAACTCAAGACAGTGGAAGACCATGGTACAGGGGCTATGGCACTACCCAAGACTAGAGAACAACGGTTTGATATTGGAGTGTCTTTCTCCTAGAAGAGTTGCTTACCATAGTAGTCCCCTCTACCCTTACCAAGAGGAAAGTGGCCACTGAATACTTACAGTGCACTAGTTAACCCCTTGAGTGAAGAAGAATTGATTTATAGTATTATAGATCATGGTGAGTGAACATTAAACACCACGACATCCTAATTGTTAAAAACACAAGTAATACCTATGGAATAGTTACGTAAGGCACTTATCAATTCAACTGACATCGTCCAGGGGTTTCATGTCATCACCCCTCCAAATTTTCAGTGATTGCATGAATAATTGGAGTTTTCAGTGATTACATGTACTCACTAACAGTCACAGTGATTACAAATATTCACTATAAAGTTCAGTGAGTTCATGAAATCACTGATTACACGTTTTCACTGTAATACACACACATCCATATATATATATATATATATATATATATATATATATATATATATATATATATATATATGTATATATATATATATATATATATATTTATATATATATATATATATATATATATATATATATATATATATATATACATATATGAATATAAGCAAAAATAAAATGATCAATGCTGCTATCATCTTCTTTAATCGGAAGCTTTCAACATAACTTCTGTCATCTTCAGCCTAGCTGCAATTGTTATAATGTAGAATTAACAAAACTTATTGTAAATTGATAATTAGTAAGATTTACTTCTAAGAACAACCCAAATAGCTCTAAAATCGAACTAATCAAAGAACATAAAACTATATAAAAGACCTCATTGCCAATATAACCTAGTTACCCGTAGAAATGTTGACCATCTACTGAGAGCAGTAACCCACAGACCAGAAAACAAATCAATGGGACACTGGCAATTTAACAGGCAAGCACTCATTCAAGCTGTTTTTTTTTTCTTATAAATGTACAGACTCCAAGATTTTCAGTTGGCTGACACTACTATGTGTGTCAGTGATTTGGAAATTTCTTGGGAAATGGCACGAGCAGATTTAAATCAATAGTCATAAATGGCTGAAATTGGATTGTTACTGAAAGTTCTATTGGTTCGTACCAATCTCCCCATGTGCTCCGAAATCCTACACTAAAGTTATCTAGACGTGTTTCCTGTGTAGGACTCATTACAAAGTGCACATTTATAAGTATATATGGCACCAGAATACAAGTGATTAGGCAGGTAAGTTTACTCTCTGTAATATATAAAATATTTTGCAAAGATCATATTAGACCGGGTAGAGAGACAACTAAATTTTAATCAACCAAGAGATCAGGCAGGATTTAAAAGTGGGTCTGCTGCAACTGACCATATCCATGTAATTAACTAGCTAAGGGAAAAATCAACAGAGTATGACAAACTGCTGTGTATGACATTTATGGACTATGAGACAGCTGTTGATTCTGTCAAAATGCAGCAGTAATGAAAGCCCTTCAAAGGCAAATAATTGATGAATTTTATGTTAGAACACTGTCTTGAAAATATCTAAATAGAAAGTACAGCAATCATAAAACTACTTAAAGATAGCGAGAAAATATCTGACTTAGAAAGGAGCTAGACAGAGAACCCCCATCTCATTTTCATCATGCCTAGAAGTTTTTAAAAATCTAGATTGGGAAAATGTAGGAAATAATGTTAATGAGGAATACCTTAATAACTCAAGAATTGCAGATGACATAGTTGTATTTAGTGAGGAAGAATTGCAAAAAAATGATAGATCTAAATAGAGAAAGCAGAAATGTAGGAATGAAAATGAACGAGTAAAAATAAGATAATATTCAATGAAGAGGCAGACAGATAACAAATAAGAGTTATGAACGAGACTTTGGAGATTGTTAATGGATATCAGTATAGATACTTAGGACAGATAGTAAGTGCTTCCCCAGGAAAACGAGACCAAAATTATAAGACGGATACAGATGTGACTGAGATATTCTAAAAAAACAAAATGAGATTATGAAATATAAAATGTCACTTTCTCTGAAAAAAGTAATTAATCAGATGGTCCTACCAATTTTAATTTTTGTATTAAAAAGATGGAGCCTTACTAAAACCTTATAACATAAGCTAGTTACAACTCAGAGAGCTGTTGAAACAATAATGATGGGAATAACACTAAGAGACAGAAAAAGACCAACATTGATATGAGAGGAAACTAAAGTAGAGGATATTCTAACAGCATGTAAGAAAAAGAAATGAACGTGGGCAAGACATACAGTAAGAATGATAGATTATAGTTGGACAATAAGAATAACAGAATGGGTATCTAAAAATTGCAAAAGAAACAAAGGATGGAATAGAAGACGATAGATTGATGAACTAAGAAATTTTGCATGTGTGGACTGGCATAGAAAGACCGTAAACAGATGCAAATGGAAGGATGCGTCAGAAGCCTTTATTCTGCAGTGGACTAGTAATGGCTGATGATGATGATGTGGAACATCTATACTTCTGTCTTGGATAACAAAAAACCAATAACAATGTAAAAGAATGTCATAGGACTTTCATCATCATCTTCATTTCCTAGTACGCCTATTGGTGCAAAGGTCCTCTGCTAGATTTTGCCAGTCATCTCTATCTTTTAATTCGGTACTTCTTCATTCATCATCATTTATTTTGCGCTTCATAATCCTCAGCCATGTAGGCTTGGGTCTTCTAACTCTTCTAGTGCCTTGTGGAGCCCAGATGAACGTTTGGTGAACTAATCTCTCTTGGGGAGAGCGAAGAGCATGCCAAAACCATCTTCATCTTTTCCTCATCATGATCTCATCCACTCGAGTAATCTCTCTTATAATTTCATTTCTAATCCTATCCTGCCACTTAACTCCCAATATCCTTCTGAGTGCTTTGTTCTCAAATCTACTAAATTTATTAGAGATTGTTTCATTGTCATGCCATGACTCATGTCCATATAGTAACATCGATCTCACTAAACTGATGTACTGTATAGTCTGAGTTTTATATGTAATTTCAGACAATTTGTTTTCCAAGTTTTATTTAACCTAGCCATTGTCTGATTTGCTTTTTTCAATCTTTCACTAAACTCTATTTCTAAAGACCCTGTATTAAAGATCATAGTTCCTAAATACTTGAATAATTCTACCTCATTAATCCTTTCTCCTTCCAATGATATTTCATCTTCCATTGCATACTCTGTTCTCATTATCTCTGTCTTTCTTCTATTTATCTTCAGCTGAACCACGTGGGATATTTCATGCATTCTGGTAAGCATACATCTCAAATCCTGTGGTGTTCTACTAATAAGGACAGCATCATCAGCACACTGTAGGTCTGCTAAATTCTTATCACCAATCCAGTCCAATCCTTCTTTTGAGGGGCATATTACGTTCTTTCATCCCAATATTTGGAAATTTTTAGAAAGCATGAAGAATGAGTAGCGGTTAACATAGGTCAAGATTGAGCAGTATGTAGGTGGACATACGCCTAATAAGGGAAGGAAAGCTTATATTACTTGTGCCAAGCGAATTCAAAGACTTGTTTATACATATAACAAGAACAAGCACGATAAAAGGATAAACGACATTTTGTATTGGGAAATGCTCAATATATACAGAAATTTTTCTTGTATTATCATATCTTGACTTTACAAAGTGCTTTATGGTTAAATTTCCTCGTGGTGAACTTTCCCCACGGAGAATTTTCCTTGCGTTGAACTGATGGTAGTGAATTTCCTTGAGGTGAATTGATGGCGGTGAACTTTCCAACATAGTGTTTAAGTGATGTTGGCGTTGGCGGGCTGATTAGTCGTCGGACTGTCGAGTGAAGGCATGCACCAAGAGCATGTGGTCTGTGTGAATGATGAAGAATGTGCCCTCTAAGAAATGGCAAAAGAGACGGACAGCCAAATGCCCCACCATCAACTCGCAGTCGAAGGTAAAGTAGCGGAATTCCATCTTGGACAGTTTTCTATTAAAGAAGGTCAATGGGCAAGGCCAGCCATTGACCACCTGCTTGAGTACTACACCAATAAGGACGTTGCAAGCATTGGTGGATTGAAGGAGAGGGACATATGGCACGGGAAAAGTGAGAGCAGCAGCAGTTGATAGTCCTTTTGGCTTGCGCTTCAGGGAGGTGTAAAGGGGGGCAAGAGTGGCTGGCTGGCAGGAACTGGTGATAATAGTTGATCATGCTCAAGAATTCTTGCAGGGCTTTGATGGTCGAGGGTGTGGGGAAGTTCTAAACAGCTGATACATTCTTGAGGAGATGGTTGACGCCTTCAGGAGTGTTGCAGTGCCCTGAAAACGATACTTTGTTGGTGCCAAAGGTACTCTTGTTGTACTGGACTATAAGGCCGTTCTGTTGTAGGCAGTCAAGAACGATGGGTAAGTGACGGGAGGTGTTCATTGTTGGAGGAAGAGAACACAAATATGTCGTCCACATGACATGCAGAAGGGGAGGTTCTCTAAGATGCCATCCATGAAGTGTTGAAAAGGGGCTATAGCATTATGAAGGCTAAAACAGAAGTAATTGAATGTATATATACCAAAGGGTGTGGTGGTGGCAGTCTTGACGGTGTCTTCTGGGTTCATGGGCACCTGAAAATTCCCCTTCAAGAGGTCAAGAGTGGAGAAGACCTTCACTTTGTACAAGTAGATGGTAATGTCGGCAATGTTTGTTAGGGGGGTTATGATCCATTTCTGTCTGCATGTTCAGACACCTGTAATCCCCATAAGGGTGCAGGGATCCATCCTTCTTTAAGACAATGTGTAGGGGAGACAACCATAGGCTTGAGGCCTTTTGGCAAAGGTCTTTTTCTTCTATTTTGGCAAAAGTTCATTTAGTAGCTGCTAAAACATCCTGGGCCAGATACCTGAATCTGGAAAGCACCAGGATCCCGTCATCTAGATAAGGTGATAAATACCATTTTCAGCGAGAACTGTGACTGGTTGATGAGGTTCTGAACAGAAGGTTTCCATGTACGACATGAGGAAGTGAGTGTAGGCATCCATGGGTGCACTGATGTGGAGAGCAAGGTTGAAGGGGGTGGTTGAAGAGGTGTTAATGAGTATAAGTCTGTGTTAACCAAACATCAATGTGCCACATCAACCAGGAGAGGAAATCCGAACAGAGTATTGGCAAAGTTACATCAGCAATGAAGATCTTCCAATGGTATTTGGTGCTAACAAATGGTAGTGGGAGTGTCTTTCACCTGTGGGTGGGGATCTAAGATTCGTTGGCCGTTACCAGACGGACATCAGCAGACTTAGAAGGACTATGCTATGTTCTGGGAAGGGACATCGGTAGAAGGGAACTGCAAGCACCAGTGTTTACTAAAGACTGCACATCTGTACCTGCATCATAAAAAAAGAAAAGATTAGTAACAGAGGAGGCCACTACTACAAGCAATGGCCTACTTACAAGTTTTTTGGACACTAACAACCGTCTGCACATTTCTTCGCAGCAGCTCCGAATCTGGAGGGGTAGTAGCAGAAATGTGGCTAATGGGCATCAGTAATTGGCTGTAGAGGTCACTGATTGGGGTGTAAGTGATGGGAATCAAATGTGGGTGGTGGGTAATTCTGTCGTTGCTCTGGCATATAACGAGATGGGCGTCTGTGCTTGACCGTATTCACGTCAGCTTCGGTCAGTGTTGAATGGTTATCCTCTTCATCAAGAGTGGAGATATTGATAGAGGTGTTGAAGATGGTCAAGTGGCTGGCCATAAGGGCGTCGCCTTTGGTCATCAGGTCCTTCATGGGCAAGGTATCAATATCGTAGAGGGCTGTGCGTATAGGTTTGGGTAGGCATCGTATCCAAATGGTATGAAGTAGGTTCATTTCCAGAGGAGAGCCATCTGTGGCAGGCTGTAGGCAAGCAATACTGGTTATTTCCCTGAGGGCAAGCGAAGCCTTTTGGTCCCCCAATGGCTGTTGAGAAAGCTAAAATAGCTTGGCTCTACAGGCAGCTGGCAATTGTCAGTACTGCTCTAGGAGGTATTTTTTGAGGGCTTCATACTCTATGAAGTCATTCCCTTGGTTGCAAAGCCAATTGGAGATTTCTGATAAAGTGTACTTTGGGATCATTGTGAGGACACTGGTGAAAGTTGGCAGTTTCATTCATGTGGCATGAGTTGAAGAATCAGGGTCGATGAGCGGCATTGTATATAGGGTAGGGAGCAGTAGTGGGCGAAAAGACGCCGGGAGCTGGCCCTCTGGTGGTCACCAGTGTTGCAAGGTAGTTGTTAGGTACTAACAGAATGTAACTGACCTTTTTCAACAAGTTATCAAGCTTGCATACAAACATTTGAGGGCAACAATGGCAAACGGTTGAGGGCGACAATGGCACAAAATTACAACAATGTGAAACATGCAAGTGAGAGATAATAAAAGCTATAGCATTACCATGTATGAGAGAGTATAAAATACACATATATTACAAATTTAATAGACCATAAATTCTTGTCCAACAAATTAAAATGAGATTCAGCAGCTGAAGACCTGACAAGAGAACAGTACTTGAAATAAGTCAAAATGAAAGAATTAAAACATTTCTTCAGAAGAAATTGATCAACAAAAATCTTAAGACTCTTAGTAAGGCAATTTTTTTTGTGCAGTTGAAAAAGAAATTGACCGAATATGTTTCTCAAATGTAAATTTGCTATCAAGAATCACTCCTAAAATTTTAAGAGTTGTATGGAGTTAGAGAAACATTATCAATGCTGAGATCTGGATGCTGAAGAACCTCTGTTTCTCGACATAACAGTACTTACAATAATACTATGACTATTGTTAGGGTTCAAAGTCATGCCCTATAATTTGCACTGCAGTAATGTTAACTTGATCTCTATTAAGGAATTGGGGTAACCCAGATCAGCATTCAGGATATGAAATTAAAGCAAAGAGAGTAGCATCATCTGTATATACAACGAAGTCATTTTCTAGGCCAAAGCACATATCATGCCTATATAGTATGAAAAGTAATGGACCAAGAACACTACCCTGAAGAACACCAGATATCACATTCCTATACTGACTATGGTGCCCATCAACAACAACTCTTGGCAATCTATTGCTCAAAAATTCAATAGTGATGCTAAGAAGAGACCCACTACTCCTAACTGTTTGAGTTTGCAACCACGGATTAAGGAAGCATTAAAATTAAGACCAATCATATGAACTTCCTAACCACAATAAGGGGATTAATGTACTGCATTGAGTATTGTAAGAGGGCATCACATGCTTTAAGGCCTTTTCGAAAGCTGCAATGGCAGAGATAGGTTGATTT